>NC_064433.1:25681213-25911213 GCF_023343835.1 Lagopus muta | reverse complement strand
AGAGCTATCTATTAGATAACGTCACGGCCTGTCAGACCCGTGACCTTTAATTAAAGCATGTGCAATCATGCTCTTCAGACCTCTGAGCAGTGATATTCAGCTCAAAATGAGATATTTTCAGAGGCAGAAGGCTGGTTGGCAACAGTTTTGAAGGAGAGGGGTGCTAGGTCAGTCTTTCTGAGGTCTTGGTTAAGTCTGGGTGAATCAACCGTATCATGGTATCCAAAATGTCCCTGACATCAGAGGTTGTGATGGAAGAAAGTGACACAAGACTGACACAAGAGACTGAAGAGGAGACAAAATCCTTTTGTGCATTGAATGTGTCTGAAACAAGATACTGGCTGATGCTGGCCCTCTGTGTCAACCGTAGTCTAACTAACTGCCCAGACGTGACGTGTCCTTAGCTTTCTTCAGACATCTTCATGTCCTTTGTTTCAGTACCTTTGAAACAGGGGGCCACGTTCTTTAGCAGAGCAGTATGAGACTGCAGTGAAGACCTCGCACTGCTATTATCTTAGATGCTTCATCCAAAATGTTTGAGCTGTTATCTCTGAACTCCATGACTTCCTAGTCTTTAATTTTACAAATTAAGCAAGGAGCTACAAGATGTCTGGAAACATAAACACAAACACAGTGCATAGATTCAAGACAGCACTTAATGAAGTTTATCTTCTAGCCACTGTGATGATGAAGTAGTAAGAAGATCTGACAGGTAAACAGTCCAGTTAGTTAAGACAAAGTAGTTGCTCATAGTGAATATATAATCTCAGAAGTTGTCAGTGCCAGCTAACTTACTCAAGATGAAATTTCTGATGACTCCTGACTAATCTGCCAGCTATATCACTGCAATTACACAGCATGAATGCAAGTCTGCTTTAACAGATGTAATCCATACTGCACAGGTGAAGTACATGTGTGGATAACTTTCTCCTTTCCCTCAGATTCACTTTGTGTCAGTGTTCCCATCCCTTTAAATCTTAGCCACTTAAATATGTCAGCAATGCCCTGGTAAGGCCTCATCTGGAGTATTGTGTCCAGTTCTGGGCTCCCCAGTACAAAAAAGACAGGGATCTCTTGGAAAGAGTCCAGCGGAGGGCCACAAAGATGGTGAAGGGCCTGGAGCATCTCCCCTATGAAGAAAGGCTGAGTGAACTGGGTCTGTTCAGCCTTGAGAAAAGAAGACTGAGAGAAGACCTGATCCAGGTCTATAAGTATCTAAGGTGTGGGGGGCAGAATGGTGAGGCTGGACTCTTTTCAGTGGTGAGTGGAGACAGGACAAGGGGAAACGGCCGGAAACTGCAGCATAGGAAGTTCAGCACAAACATGCGCAAGAACTTCTTTACAGTGAGGTGACGGAGCACTGGAACAGGCTGCCCAGGGAGGTGGTGGAGTCTCCTTCTCTGGAGATGTTCAAGACCTGCCTGGATGCCTACCTGTGCGACCTACTGTAGGGAACCTGCTTTGGCAGGGGGGTTGGACTCGATGATCTCTGGAGGTCCCTTCCAACCCCTACAATTCTGTGATTCTGTCATTCTGTTTACCAACACTGCAGACTGTAGTGAGTTTTTTGGGTGGCTGTTAAGCTTTGAAAATAGCTCAAAATCCCACCTCATTGGAAGTTCACTGAACGGGTTCCAAAGTGTGATTCTAACCTATAGATAAGAACCACTGTGTCCTGTTATCATCATGGAACCATGCGGCCCTTGGATTTTTCCTCTATTTACTTTAACGATTAGCTTGCCAAATGAGTGCTTATCAGTCTCATATTAAAGATAATGCTGTTGTGAGAAAGTTTGAGGACATTCCCAGCATCTTTACTAAGAGCTGTGTGTCTTCATGCAAAATGTAGTAAGTCTTAAAATGCTTTCCTGATGCTCCTGTTTGTCAACGAGTTAAGTAAATGTTGATTTAGGGATATATTTTCTACACATTTAACTGCCACTTTTGTCATCTGCATGTCTAATCTTTGTGCAATGCACTGTTAATTTACCCTGTAGTGTTCCTGTAGAATATAATTTGTATGCACATAAATATCAATGTGATATCTAGAGATGAAATCCAATGGAAACAGTTTACTGTGAATCCAGTTTTTGTTCCCTCATTTATCCACTTCACTGACTGTTTTTCTAAAGTACTCCTAGAGCTCTCCTGCACAGCCCTTCATTATGCTGCATTATTTCTTTATTTGGGAAGTAAAACTAAAAAGTATTTTAATTCAACTTAATTTCCTGTAATTGTAGGGATGATGTAAAGATGGTTCTTCAGGAAAGAAAATGCTAATCAATTTTATTTCAAAAACACATTGAAATTCCACATAAATTGGTGCCAGAGTGCAAATGCTACTCAACTGGGAATGGAGAAGGGAGAGAAGAGAAATATATGTCAACTCCACTTTAATACAAAGGGTATTGGAGAGGAAAGATATATTTTATTTGAATCAAATACTATTCAGTAATATAAGCATCTGGGGCACATCTGATATCTTGGATAAAATGTATTGATTTCTCTATTGATTTTTCTAATATACCTTCTCTATGAGGGAGTTACAGCTGAAAGTAGCAAGTGACTCAGCTAATGCCAACTCTAAGAAGTGTGGTGATGTTCTGATATGCAAAATTGTTCATTGCTGAATTCCAAAATGCTAGGGATCCTCACTTTGCACTTCGGTTAAAAGAAGAAAAAGAAAAGAAAAGGAAAGGGTATTGGTGTCTTTCTTTCACAGCTTGCAGTGCTTGCATTTCTTCTACAATATGAATATTTTAATGCTTTCTTCTATCAATATTAATGAATAGTTTTGTTCATAAATGGGAAGATGTACACACAGACTGAGATAGTATTGCCTTTAATATAAGACTACGATATATGAATTTTAACCTTATGATGAGGCACGTAGAGGCTTTTTCTTCAGTCACCAAAGTGATTTTCATGGTGAAGCAATGCACAGCAATGTGCACAACACCGGTGAATTCCTGGTCAATTTATTTCCAGAAGTAACTATGAAATGCTGAAGTATTCACGGGCAGTTTTATGCAGTGGGTAGAGAAGAACTCTTGCACTCCACAAAGCTCAAATTTCTGCCATTGTTTTCAATGAAGCCAGAATTTCCTGGGTACAAAAGTTGCCACTGAACTCACTGCAAGTATTACTCTGCACTATTGGATTTAGCCTTCCAGTTTGTTTTCTGTTTGTTTAATCTGCAATTTAGATCAGAACAAGGCAGCCTGGAGTTATACTTAGCATACTAAATCTTTGCACACACTAAATGTGTGTGCAACCTGAAATATATATATATAAACACCTGAAATATATTTTCAGCTGCAGGAACCCAGATTTTATATTTCAGCTCTGAAGGTCCAAGAATAGATTCTGTAATAGAGTACTTCAGGCCCCCAGAGCCCTTTCACCAGTTGCCAACAGAATTTTCTGCAAATCTGAACCATGAAGAAGAAGTTGACCCCACTCCTTGACACTGATTGCCACAAAGGACAGAAGAGATCTATCCAAACAGGTAAATGGCTGCACTGTGAGAAGCTTTTCTATTCTTTGTACAGAGGCTTAACAGAATTAGTGGTCGCTCTTCCTTCCCCAGCAAGTGCTACGTCTGGACTTTATTCAGGCATTTTTTATTGCAATAGCACACTTTCTTGGAATGGAGAGGAAAGCCCCGGTGGCACCACTGTTAGCATTCTCCTTGGCTGAAGGCTTCCTGGTGAAACTCCTGCAAGGCAGCACTCACCTGAATCGTATGGAGATTTTTCCAACTCCAGAAGTTTACCCTGACATATACTTTTTTTCTGGATTCTCCATTTTAATCCTATTTTAGAAACATTTAGAAACATTAAGAGAAATGCAGCACCCAATGATTTTGAGGGATGCACCCTGAAAATATGTATTCTGCAAAAAATGAGAGGATGTATTTTGGAAGGGCAGAGGGGGGGGAAAGGTAGAGTAGGGTACAGTGTGCTGCACTCCTAATCATAAACAGCCCTGAAACTGTGATTGCTGGTATTGGACCACCTGTGTGTGGATGGAGAGCAGTGTGCTACCTGCGGGCTGCACGCTGACCCAACATGAGCACCAGTTCCAGCAGAAATCCAACTATGGCAGCCACCGCAGCTCCTCACAGGCAGCTCTTCAGAGCGTTATACGCAGTTCTATACGAAAAGCAACGGATTTTCCTCTTAAGCACTCCTGAATCCCGGAGTTTTTCCCCGCAAGGCCCCGTCCTGGCAACAACGCATCCTCGCTTCGCTGCCTCGCCACAGCGCGGAGTCACTACAGCCCGGCCCCGCCCGCCCTGCTCCGCCGCCAGCCACGGGGGGGCGCCAAAGCGCCGCTCTTCCCCCGCTGCGCGCCCGTTGCGCGCCGCTCGGCCGCGGCTGGGGGAGGGACGGCGGCCGCGGGGCCTGGCCTTCAGCGCGGGTGCGTGACGTGGCTGAGGTGCGCTGCGTGCCTCTTGCGCCAAGGGCGGATGGGGCGTTTAGCAGCGCCGAGCTTCGGGTGCTGGCAGGGTTAAGCAGGGTCTCGCACCTGGTTAGCTGTCCTCTGCCGTGGCTGTGCTCGTCGCTCTTGCTACATGGAAACGTGATGGCAAATCATCTGCATCCACCAAAAAGAGTGGCCAGGACCTCTCCGCCTCCGAGTTTGTGCCACATCTAGCATGAAAACAAGCAGACACGCTTTTAGAGAAGGCTCTTAAACTGCCTTTCCTTCTACCTATAAACGCCTTCGCTGATCATAGCAGTGTCCAAACACGAAGCTCTGCCTGAGCCCAGGCTGCGCAGTCCCAATGCAGGAGAACCTGCACAAGCACGGCCTTATGCAGACGGCTGCTGGTGACAGCGAGAGGCGCGCGGTGCGCAGTGCGTGTGTGTACCTGGAGGCCCCAGTCGGGCCCGGGCTGCGCCGCGCTGACTGCCGGGCAAACAAAGCCTTGCCCGGTGCCGTGAGGCAGGGCTGGCGGGAGGGCCCCACGGTGCTCTCCGAGCCCCGGAGCTTACAAGTCCAAAAAGACAAAACAAATAATGACAGACATAACAGGCGTGCCGGCAGCTGCCTTGGCCCTGACCCTGCAATTTTTTCTGGTCTGGTTTAACCCTCTCTGAGAGAGCGTACGATCTGGACTCTTATTTTAAATGCAAATCTTGCCTGCTTGCTAATCCAAGGAAGCTGAATGTACTTTCTTTATTGCGTTCTAGGTTGAGGTTTTAAAAGCAATATCAATATTTGCTGTGTTTTCATATGTCTAAACCGTCAACAGAAAATAATGAAGTATCCCATGTTTTTGCTTCTATTTTTTTCTCTCTGTTCAAAAAAATAATATTTGTCCTTCTCTTTTCTCTCTCCATTTTTTTCCTCAGCCTTTCCCATTCTGTATTAATTATTCCAGGTTTTATGCACATTTCTTATTTCAGTTTTCTGTCTTGTTCTCTCGTGTTTGTCTATACTCTTGTGTATTCCCAGTAGGTATCAGCAAAACTATTCACATGCTTAATTAAACACAGACAAAATTTTGTAAGATTATGACTGCTTTTTGTGCCGCCATTAATCCCTAGGTAGTTTTTTACATAACTCTTTCCATCTTAGCTGTCTTTTCACATAGACTCTAAGGCGGTGGTTCCAAAGATACTTAAGTTCTGCCTTCTGTCTTTTCAGTGGGTTTTTCTGAGCCACACTGACCAATGCTGAGTACAAGAGCATATACTATTGATTTTTCCTCTCTGAAACTCCATTCCAGTTTCCAGCCAACCTGCCACAATCCTGCTTTCCACCTTGAATTCTCACGGATTCTGCTAACCTTACTATTTTTTCCTTACTTTTTTTGCTCACCAAACCAGCCTCATCCAGACCACTTTGTCCCTGCTGGATTCCTGCCTTCCACCAGCCACCAAATCTTTGCAGCATCCCCCAAAGACTGATCTGGTGTTAGCACAATCCTGATAACAGAGCTGGAAAACATGTCCTATGAGGAGAGGCTGAGGACACTGGGGATGTCCAGTGTGGAGAAGAGGAGGCCAAGAAGTGAACTCACTGTGAACTCACTCTCTACAACCTCTTGAGTAAGGAAAACAGAGGGAGGTGCCGGGCTCTGCTCATGGTATCTGATGATAGGATGTAGAGGAGCAGCACAAAGCTGTGCCAGGTGAGGTTCACACTGGACACTAGGAGACATCTCTTTATTGTGAAGGTGACAAATACTGGAACAGGCTTCATAGTGAGGTGGCTGATGCCCCATTCCTGCTTGTGTTCAAAATGCATTTGGACAATGCACTCAGTGATATGCTTTACCTTTTGTTGGCCTTGAAGTCCTCAAGCAGTTGGAAGTGATGATCATTGAAGGTCCTTTCCAACTGAAGTACTCTGTGAAGATCAGTTCCTAGCCCTAAGCTTTTATGAATAACCTTGTTCTCTTCCAGGGTAGCTCCTGACTAGACATAAGCTCCATACAAATATTTCTTGCCTCCCTGTCCTCAGTGATTCCCACCAACTGTGACAGTCTTACAATAAGGAAAGGTCTTCTAGGGTAAGAAAAGAGCAAGGCAGAAAAGGGAGATAGAGAGGGAAAAGGAGGCAGGATAGGAACTGGATGGAAAACTCCTAAGCTCGCTGTATGTGGTTATCTCCTCAGCTTGGAATCAAAACAGAGATAAATGTATTTGTAAAAATGTAAAGTACAGAACTGCCTCCTTTTTATTCAGTGAAATTCTGAATATCTATAAATCTTCCAAACCGGATTTCTAAAAATCATTCCAGTTACCCTCCATCCCTGTTCAACATTTCTGTAAGCAATTCCCCTCTGTCATGCAATGTAAATGTCACAGGGAAGAAATCTTTGGGCAAGTTTCACATTCTGAGAACCCGAGGTCCTGTTTTTAACTCCCTGATCAGGCTGCCCTCAGAGGAGCTCTAATTGCTGTTGTTTTCTTGGGAGTGGCATTTTGTGTATGATGATTAGGCACTATGTATCTCAGCTGAGCAAAGTAACTCCTTTGTGAGTTATTTTAAGGAGACATCAAGCAGTCAGTTAGACCCTTTTTGTGCTAGGCATTTGCCTATTTTTTTTTTTTTTTTTAATTGCTAAACTGAGAGTATCAACATGATTTGGAAAAGGTAACTGATAAACCCATGTGCCTGTTATTAATAACCTGCTAGCAGATTGAGAAGACTTCACTCAAACTTGTTGCTACTTTCAGTGAAGCTGTCTTTCTCCAGATCTTGGTCATTTATTGCAGATGACGTGATAGCAAGTCTTATAACACTCCCCATTCCCTCTTCTCAGGCAAATTCTTTAGTTTACAGAGCACGAGGTTGTTTTTTTCAAATGTTCCCTGGGAGGTATTCAGAGTCCTCACCTTCAAACTTGAACTTCAAAGTCAAGCAGTTTGTCTAGTGCCCATCTTCTCAGCATATTTTTCAAGAACAAATTATAAACATTTCAAACAAAGTGCACTTATTACAAGTTTGTTTGCCAAGTACTGCTGCCTCCCTTCCAAGTTCCAGCTACGTCAAAGCATCTGGTTTACAAACAGGTTCCTCCCCTCGGCTGGTACACGGATGCCAGGAAGGAGAGGCTTATCACTAACAAAGGAGTTTCCCAGATGAAAGGGGAAATGCTGTGGGAGTCACCTGACAGACTCTCACTTGTCACAGAGTGTAGGCACCTTGTAGTCACTGAGCAGACGAATGAAGTGATGTGCAGGAGGAGTGTTTTTCCCAGGTTCTTCAAGAGCCCCACTAAAATTCCAAGAAGTCCTGTTGATTTCTATAAACTTTGCACTGTGCTTTCAGAAAATCGCTTATTCTAATCATGAGACGCTCCCTGCCCTGTGTTTATCTTCTTTGAAGGAGTATGCAATGATCTGAAATTCCTGCATATTTGCAACTTAGTTTACAAAAATACTGTTCACTGAGAAGACAGATTTCATCAATCTAAAATATTTTGCAATGAAAGCAATGCTGCTCTCAGTCTCAGTTTTACTTACAGCTATCCCAAATGTGACTTACATAAAGAAGTTATTTTGACTTGACAGTCGGGTCAACCTCAATTTCAAGAGAATGTAAATCTGGCATAAAGCCATGTGCTTCCTGTGCATCACACTCCACAGTGAGATCTACCATTACATGGTCTTGAATACAGAGAGCCTTTGCAGTTTCTTTTTTTTAGTATCACAGACTGCACAGCAAAATTAAGAACTTTCAAATGCTCCTCTGACGATCTGTGGGAACTTACTTAGAAGTACACTAATAAATGTTAGCCTGATTAGAACATTTAATAGGTATGACAGAATGGCTATTACTACATTCTCTCATGGCCCTTCTACATCAGATTTTCCTGTATTTTACAGCACATTTTAAGGATCTCTCCCCTGATTTTAGGGGATTTCACCCTAATTTATAGTGATACATTGAATGTGGATTTAGCTCAAAAGTACTAAGTCTTGTCTAGACAGTGATGCTGGTGGGATTGTTCTGAAATCTCTCATTCCTGCTGAAGAATTTCAGTAGTTCTGTGAGTCCATTTAAGTAATGTTAATAATAACCTATATGATATAGCATAATCTGTACGGTTTGTCTTTATATAACTTCATCTGGAAATAGCTCTGTATGAGATTGATGCCTGATCCTATACAATATTGTATCTTGAGTTATACTTTGTTAGGAGGAAGGAACGCTGAGTCACAAAGTAGTGAAGGTTCCAAATTTCATGCCGGAATGTTTATTTTAAATCACTGTTAAAAAAAACAACCTTCGATGGCATGGAAAATCTCCAAAGTTTTTGGTATCTCTGTTATCAAAATACCGAGCTGTGTCTGCTCACTTGCGCAAGTCTTTGTTTGCACGTACTCCAGGCAAGTAATCAGATGTATTATTCTTACACAATGCCTTGCAGCCTGGATGCTTTGCAAACTGAATGGGTCTGTTCCTGTCTTTTGCATGTCTATTCAGGACAAAAGGGCAAAAGAACCCTTCCCCAAATCTTACAGATCTATCGCTATGCCAATTACAGTATTCATGGAAAAGGGTTCTTCGGTGTGGTGCTGATCCCACAGCACCTCAGATTCTGGTTACACCTATACCGAAATATTAGCTGAAGGCTTTGTTGTGGGAACTCACCCTGCACTGCTTACATGTTGACTTGGGCCTAGTTTCTAGCACCTGGTTGGACACAAGGACATGGAGCCAATCATTTCATGATGGCAGTATCTAATACTGTATCTGCATATAATTCTGGCTGAGTACTCAGAAATTTGCATAGTCACCTTTATTGTTGTAAGTCCAAAATTAAAAAGAGCACAGAAGTAATTAAGATGCACAGTTAAGGCATAGTGAAAAGCAAGTGTTTTAGTCTGGAGTGAAGCAAAGATGTGGGTGGCCACGTCTGATAGCAACAATAGTTAAATCTTTCAGCAAGTCACTGATTGCAGTGACAGTGGCACGCTACTAACAAACTGGTCAGATTCTCAAATTTGTTCTCATTAGCTTCTCGTTTCAGCAGTGGGGAATCCAGTGCCAGAGCTGCCTGAAATCCTGGCTGAGTTGAACCATACATAACTGTTTTCAAGCACGTCATTTTATGGGCTACCTAATCCGGTGGCCTTCCTGTGAAGATTTGCACATAACTTGGCGGCCCATCTCCCTTTCAGCTGTCTTTCAGCTCCAAGTGCTGCTAGTAAAAGATACTTCTCTGTTTATTCTGTTATGTTTTTCGTTATGAAGCTTATGTATTGTCTTCTTTTCTTGTACTGATATTCGAAAAGCTGAATTATTGGTCATGGTTCTGTGTGACCTGGTTCTGATGTTATTAGTCCAGCTGCTGTATTTTTGTTATAAGATATTTCAGGTATTTCTCTCTTTTGGAAAAGTACATTTCTTTTGTGAAAGATCTTCTATTGTGTGTCTGTTTTTCACAGTATATATGTGTGGTGCCTACTGCAAATGATTGCCTGCTGTATACATAAAAATAAGGTGTTTTAATCATAATATGCCCATCATTCCTGCTGGCCAATTTACAGTAAAAATTTTTAAAATGATAAAAAAAGAAACACTGGTATTCCTGGAAATTTTCTATTCAAGGAGGAAAAAAACAAAACCTAGTCTCATTCAATACTGTCAGCTGGAAAAAAAAAACAAACCAAGCCAAAACAAAAAAAAAACAAGTGTGTACTATTCTCAGCTATGTTTTCTGAAGCTCATCAAATGTAGGCTGTTTCATATCAATGGCAGGAATGAAATGTCAAAATTAAAGACCTTTTAAATTTTCCTGAATCTCAGCAGCTTGAACATAGAGGCATCTTGGGCTGACCTCTCATGATGAAGAGGAGCAAAAGGGAAGAGGAAGCCTACAATTAAAAGAAGCCAGAACCCAAGTGACAATGTGATTTACAAATCAGAGACACAGCTTTCAGAAACAAATGAACATGTCTGTGATCTGATGACTTTCATTGTGATATTTTCCATCCTCTTCCCACTAAGTTTTTAAAAGTCTGGACTAGACTAAAAGGGTTATGTTTCCCCCAGTAAGGTTATTCCACGTAAGCAGACTTTGACTTGCAATGGGGGCTCTCATTGCCATAGGAATGTAAAAGGTTAATTCAGGCTGTCTTGATATCAGATAATAATTACATGATTTATGACCTCTGTCATAAAGCATCCAAGAGATCAAAGACCAAAATAATGTTAGTTCATTTTATGTTGATTTTGTTCAATGTTAGTAACAGATGGGTGTTGGGTTTTTTTTTCCCATTAGTCCATTTTTTTCTTGCTTTAATTCCAGTAAGCTGATTGTTGCCTACTGTAGATCATTTTCACCATTTTTTCCTCAAACTTGATCATGTCTTCCATTCAAGAACATAGCTATAAGAATGGACATTTGCTCTCATGAGGGCAATTCCTAAACTTTGTAAAGGCAAGTCTTAAAAATAAAATAGTTTTAGTTTTGGGCAACAAGACAATTCTGCATTAAAACTTCATTTTTTATACCTTTCATTAAAACATTTTGAAATCAGTGGTGTGCCCCTAACTGTTTTACTGAAGAACTCTTACAAACATTTCAGAAAGTGGCAGACATGCTATATTGTTCTACAGTTTCTTTTAGTTAGTACTGTAAACTGTCCTACTGCAATTGTAGAGGTCTTTTTCTGCAGGGAGGCATGTGAAAAGTACCATCCATACAGAAATTCAAGGAGTTTAGATAAGAATAAATTAATTACCCACGTTGCAATTTTGACAAGACATTAAAATCAATATCATCTCTTTTTTATACAAGTGCCATAGAGAATAAGTCACAGAATAAGTGCTCAAGACTTTACTTTCATTGCAGAGGGACTATACTTTCAGCATTAGCATGTCTTTTGGTGCTGGACACCAGGCTGGATCAATACTGACAACAGAACAGGATTGTCACTTGCCAGGATTTTTACAGGGTGCCTAGTTAAACAAAATAAAAATTGATTAAAGCACAGGAACAGATCTCAGAAGGCCTTTCTTCCATTCCCAAACAAGTCATAGAATTCCTCTGTGAGTCTCGACACTCTCTGTCTCTCAGTTTGTCTTCTGCTTAATGCAAATAATCATAGAGTCATAGAATGGCCTGTGTTGAAAAGGACCACAATGATCATCTAGTTTCAATCCCCCTGCTACATGCAGGGTCACCAACCACCAGACCAGGCTGCCCAGAGCCACATGCAGCCTGGCCATGAATGCCTCCAGGGATGGGGCATCCACAACCTCCTCGGGCAACCTGTTCCACTGTGTCACCACCCTCTGAGTGAAAAACCTCCTCCTAATATCTAACTTAAATCTCCCCCGTCTCAGTTTAAAACCATTCCCCCTTGCCCTATCACTGTGCACCCTTGTAAGCAGCCATTTCCCCTCCTGTTTATATGCTCCCTTCAAGTATGGGAAGGCTGCAATGAGGTCTCCCTGAAGCCTTCCCTTCTCCAAGCTAAACAAGCCCAATTACATCAATCTTCAATAACAACACTCACTAGGATTTCTGAGTGACTCTGCTCATTACTTTTTGTAAAACACTAAGATTTTTTGCTGCAAAGCAATACAGAATTGCCAAGTTTCACTTACATGCTTTTTAGTACCTTACACACTAGCATACGTTTACCAAACTTTTACATTTGTAAAACTACTTTCACCAACAGTATACCTATGGTTTCTCCAGAATTTTGTTATTTGCTTTTCTAATTTGTTAATATATTATCTCCTAAAAGCTTTCTTCCATGAAAGATATGCTATCACTGAGGGCTCTTTTGGTCCATCAGGATTTTAAGTTTTGTACTAAAGCATTTGGAAGCTGTTGTTTCGATGGCTACAAAGCCAACATTGAAAGCTCAGTATTTCAGTGCAGTCTATTTGTAGCTTCGCAGACTATAGAACCTTCTTGACTGAGCTACAGTTTATTTGAAAAGTATGTTGCAGTTGCTGTTGAGGACATTAGAAAGTAGCTCACTCCAATGGGCAGAAAGTATATGTTCCCATTTCTAGCATGAATTTGTCCAGGTTTTCCCACTATATCACCGTATTATCACTAATTTCATATATTCACTAGATTTATTAATCCATAACTGAACCTGTGTAATTCCCCATGGTAACATCTTAGAGGTTAGGTCCAAATCAATCTTTACTGTTCTCAACTGATAAACTAAACAGATCAAACTCTTTGCATCTTTTACTCTGAGACATGATTAACAGTCCCTAAGTCATGCTTGTGACTCTTCTCTGAACTTCTTCAACAATGTTCCTGAACCATGAACCCCTGGACTGGACAAAATATTCCAATAATGATTTCATCAGTGCTAAATACAACAACAGTGTAATAACTCTCGACACCTATCTTCATTCATTATTCCTCTGATGCTTATTTATTAAGCTCATATTAGACATTTTGTGCACCGTGTCATATTGGGAAGTTATACACAGATGACTATGAACTCTGATCCCCAATTCTTTTGAAAAGCATTGCTTCCCTGAAGAGAGTTCAGTCTCTAATTACGGGTCGAAATGCTACTTCTTAGATTTTAAGTTATGTTAAATGTATTCTGCCATACTGATCTACGTACTGTTTGCAAGAGATTTGATTACTTGTTGGTGTTGGTAACCAGCCTTTGGATTGACCATTCTTCCAGTCATGGCCATGTTTTCAAACGTAGGCTCTGATAGCCCAGCTCTGATGATCCACCTAGGACAATGGTCAATGCTTTAAGTTTCAATCATTGGAAGAAGACTTTCAAAATATGTTCTTGTGACAACTGTAAAATTCTTAACTGATACATGGTAAGATTATTTCTGAACCCAACAGAGATGAATAAGAGGTGATCTTCTTTCTTCCACTAGATACAACCATGCAAGCTGCAATTGCTCAAAAAATAGAAGAAGCTTTTAAAATAAAACTGCTTTCTATCATATTTTTTTGTTATTGAACACTGCAGTTTAAAATTTTGTTGTGTGAAGATGACTTCTTATTCCTTTGTTTTACATTAGCCTGTCATTGATGTTTTTCTTGCATTATTGAGAGCATATGCAAAGATTTTTAAATTATCTCTGAAATGCTAAAAATGTCAATTAAATCTCTCCAAACTATTTTCTTTTCCAAAGTAGACTACATAATACCAGTACCATAATATCAATATCAGGCTTCCTAAATCCCACTGTTACTGGTTAGAACATCCTTTCTCACCTCCTATCCAAAGAAATGTATAATATGATAAGTGTTAATTGAAAACTAGCTCTAAAATTTACAGGTTTGTTACAAAATAAAACCAAACAAAGAAGCTGTAAACCTTGGTTGAAAGAGAAAGACCCTTAGCCAAAGATGCTATTTAAACAACTCCTACACAGAATTAAAGATTTTACAGAATAAGCAGGCATACTTCTTTTTAAATCGAGAAGACTTCAGATGGTCTGAAGATTTCTCTGACTCACCACCCTTCCAGCTCTCCTCAAATAACAAATTGCTAGTCAAAAGCATTAAGTAATGAGAAGAGAGAGAAAGCTTCAATGGGTAGAAGAGAACAGGCTAATTACACTTCTTATTAGAGACACCACACATATGGTATGGTCTTCACTCACTACTTCTATTTTGTAATCTTTTTTTTTTTTTTTTTTTAATGTAATACATGGAGTTTACAATTATTATTGTACATATTTGGACAAACAATGTTGGTTTTGCATAAACCTTAACGGAAGGACGCATTTGCCCTGTTACTAAAATGTACTCAGAGGAACTGTTGGAACGTCTGTCAGAACGAGTTACAGCTTCTTCTTTCTCAGCCTGCCCTGTCCTGTCTTGCTTTGCTCCTTAGCTGAAGTTAGAACATAAAATAAGTTTGAGAACTCTATATGGTTGTAATTTATGAAGCTGTCTTTGGTCCCTAAGGGACCATATGCTGGCCAGAAATCATCATAATAAAGACACAGTTCATCTTCCCTCTGAATTTCCCAACCTTTCTTTTGCTTAACATGCTTTTTTGGATAAGACAGAAAGCAGTGGGAACCAGCTCCTCTGGTTGTACACCATTTGACAGTTCCCTTCAGCCAGGGGAATTTTTTCATTGGCATCTGTGACCAGATTCCAAATTTCTTTTCAGCTCAAAGACTGCAAAACAGCTGGGTCAAGGGGCAGGGAGTTTATCCAAATTTATTTTGCTTAAGCTTTTGGTCTGGTCTTGCTTAGCTAACAAGATCTAATTACATCACAGCCCATGCAGCTATGCCTTACAGTGTGTGCTTTGGACAAGATGGTGATAAGCAATTAAGAATATGGCGAGCACTCAGATTGCTCAGGTTTGTTCCAACTGATTTTTGCACTGAGTAGTCCAGTATTCACTCAACAAATGATCAAAGGGGAATAGGAAAAAGAAGAGATGTACATTTCTTTGATACTTAGTTTTCGCTTGTGGGGAAGATCCCTTACGCACAAGGAAGACTGGATTCTTTTTTCACTTCAAGATTTTCTTATGTGTGATGCTACAGAGAAATCAAATAAGAAAACAACAGATTTCGATCAGCTACACAGATACTTTGTGAACTAGATTTTCATCTTAGAGTATTGTATAACAAAACAAAATACAAAACACTCGACAGTGTACTGTTAGTTCTTTCATACTTGTATTTTCACACTTCAGCACATTGATGAAGAAGGAAGGATATTTACAAGACAGACGCCAGCTAAGCTTTGATCCCAGAATTTGTCTGTGCTGTAATAAAGTGGTGCATGCCGCATGAGTTAGTGGAACAGTGCTACAGAGTAAGAGGATGAATGCTCTCAACAGCTATGGCTGTTTGTTCCCTGGCTACAAATTACTGCTTGTCTTCAAATTGGGCTGCAAGATCCATTGTAAACTCACTGAAGACTTTTTTAAAGTGCATGGTGCAACAGAGTCCTCAACTTGCTGGTGTTAACTGCTACTGAAACTGAAATTTTAAATATTAGTAATTATAACGTATTTCCTGTAGCTTTATTTCCATTCCCTTTATTAATACATCTTCCCCTACGCAGTCCAATGCATCCATGAATTTTTGAACTGTCTGAAACAGCAGGTGTAAGAAGTACGATGGATGGTCCCCTTCATCTTCATGGGATGTTAAATACCTGGCAACGGCAATTCTAGCCTCCAAGCTACACATAGCCAGACTGGCTACTGGGATTGTGGAGCCTTAACTCCATACACAGCACATACTATGAATTTTTCCCGAGTTAATTTTTATTTTAATGATAGTATATGCAGAGGAAACTATTCACACTTGCTTTAAAAATTGATTGTGACGGGGAACCCATGACAGCATGTAAGAAATTATTCCAGAACAGTCTTACTGTTAAAAATGTTCCACAGCATCGCGGTTCGAATTTGTCTCACTGCAGATGCCATCCTTTGGAATCTGTTATACTTTGTCTTCAACAGAGAAGACTCTTCTATTATTATCAAAATATACTGTTTTGTAGGCATTCTGACGCATTAAAATTTGTTTGAATTCCTGTTTCTCTGCCATTAACCTTTCCCAAGTTTTAATCATCTCTCTCGAACAGTGGAGATACATTTCTTCTGATTGCAGCACCGCACTGAGAACGGAGCAGGGATTTTGTTCAGTTGATTGTCTGTCATGATCCCTGTGGGTTTTTAGAAAAGCTGGTTTTATTTCCAGTGCAGGCCCTTTGTCTCCCCCTCAGCCCCTCCCTGCACAAATATCCCGTGCATATGAATTTTCCATTGCTTTTTCCCATGTATCATTTCAGCCTCTATTTCATTCATTATTTGGGACTGATGTCAGATTGACAAGCCTATCCACACTGTCTTGTTTACCACTGAGAAACACGGTTAAAGCATTTGCATTCTTCCATTCTTTTTGGAACTTGCTTTGTTTTCCCAGATTTGCTGAAAAACTGTTTTAATGGTAAACACTTTTAAGACTCTTGAATATCAATTGTCTATGTCTATTTTTTGAAAATCCCTAGCTTTTATAACTGCTATTTATTGTCCCATTTGCTATTACAACATTCATAAATAATCACCATGTGCTATAATTAACTGTTTTATTTCTGTAATTTTTTAATTCTGCAATCAGCTTTTCCTTATATGACGTTGTCGCCTAATTCCATTTTATGCTGGATGCAATTCTTTGTGTAAGGAAATTATTACTTACTTACAAAAGTAACTCTCCCTTCAAATTCAATTGCATTTTTTGGAAACGGCAATATTAAATCTTCATTTTATCAAGTGGGGTTGAACTTTCTAAGTTTAGTACAATTTTTCTTCTTCCATCATTACTGATAGGTGCTGAAGGAACTGCTGAATGTTAAGAGTCTGATGTTCTGTTTGTTTGCAAAATGGTGTAATTTTAAAACTGATGGTGCAGTTCTTCTATTCAGTGGGGTATTTATAACAGTGGGTATTTATAAACCTTTAATTTAGAGGGCTAGTTTATCTTATTCCTTATACTCAATTGAAAGACACTAAAGGGATTCAATACATCTATCTATGTGAATCTCCTGTCTCTTCTAAGAATTTAAGAAATCTAAAGAGTCCACATCATTCATAAAATAAGTATCTTAGGAGGTAGTGAAAATTCAGTTGTTCTGCTGCCTCTCTCTGCACTTCTCTTTCTCTCTGCCTTTTTTCTAGACAGGTGAAGACATGCATTTCAATTATCCAATCATGTGTATGCATTCCCATTAGTTTTTGGGCCAACAAAGACAAACTCATCTTTTAAAAGAATGGTATCAGCTTTTGTTCTTTATTGTTCAGGCTCCTGATGCTGAAATGCAGGCAATGAAAGATTTTGATCTTTTACTTTACTCTCAATATCTGAATTTTGTACAAACTAAGTGTTTCTGGGTTAATTCACTGCTCAAGTTTCATTGTGTAATTGTTCACACATCTGTTGGTATCACTGTGGAGAAAGGGATGTAGTAGCAATGGACAGTGCAGGAACTGC
Source organism: Lagopus muta (assembly GCF_023343835.1). Taxonomy (NCBI): domain Eukaryota; kingdom Metazoa; phylum Chordata; class Aves; order Galliformes; family Phasianidae; genus Lagopus; species Lagopus muta. The sequence continues at coordinate 25,893,771 of NC_064433.1, read as the reverse complement.
TCAGGATGAGTTTGCTGGTTAACAAGTTCTTTACAATATGTAGTCCTTTCAGACTTGTCTACCCAAAAAGGAGCCAAAGCTTAATTCAGAACAACGACAGCAAAATCTTTGCTGGTTTTATGTTTTGAAGTGCCAAACTATCACCCAATTTCTATACTAAATAGTGTAAATGGTTTGTGATACATAGAATCACACAGAATCACAGAATCACAGAATTGTAGGGGTTGGAAGGGACCTCCAGAGATCATCGAGTCCAACCCCCCTGCCAAAGCAGGTTCCCTACAGCAGGTCGCACAGGTAGGCATCCAGGCAGGTCTTGAACATCTCCAGAGAAGGAGACTCCACCACCTCCCTGGGCAGCCTGTTCCAGTGCTCCGTCACCTCACTGTAAAGAAGTTCTTGCGCACATTTGTGCAGAACTTCCTATGCTGCAGTTTCCAGCCGTTTCCCCTTGTCCTGTCTCCACTCACCACTGAAAAGAGTCCGGCCTCGCCATTCTGCCCCCCACACCTCAGATATTTGTAGACCTGGATCAGGTCCCCTCTTAGTCTTCTTTTCTCGAGGCTGAACAGACCCAGTTCACTCAGCCTTTCTTCATAGGGGAGATGCTCCAGGCCCTTCACCATCTTCGTGGCCCTCCGCTGGACTCTTTCCAAGAGATCCCTGTCTTTTTTGTACTGGGGAGCCCAGAACTGGACGCAGTACTCCAGATGAGGCCTTACCAGGGCAGAGTAGAGGGGGAGGATCACCTCCCTCAACCTGCTGGCCACGCTCTTTTTAATGCACCCCAGTAAGCCATTGGCCCTCTTGGCCACAAGGGCACACTGCTGGCTCATGGCCAACCTGTTGTCCACCAGGACACCCAGGTCTCTCTCTGCAGAGCAGCAGCTCATCCCCCAACCTGTACTGGTGCATGCAATTATTCCTCCCCAGATGCAAGACTCTACACTTGCTTTTGTTGAACCTCATCCGTTTTTCTTCTGCCCAGCTCTCCAGTCTATCCAGGTCTTGCTGAATGGCAACACAGCCTTCAGGCGTGTCAGCCAATCCTCCCAACTTCGTATCATCGGCAAACTTGCTGAGGGTGGCCATTATCCCCTCATCAAGGTCATTGATGAAGATGTTGAACAAGACCGGACCCAGCACAGACCCCTGAGGAACACCGCTGGTTACAGGCCTCCAACCGGACTCTGCACCACCAACAACGACCCTCTGTGCTCTGCCAGTCAGCCAGTTCTCAACCCACCTCACTGTCCACTCATCTATCCCACACTTCCTCAGCTTTGTTATAAAGATGTCGTGGGGGACAGTATCAAAAGCCTTGCTGAAATAGATGAACACAGAGGATGAAAGAACACAAAAGGTATCTCGTTGACTTATTGTTCTTATTTCTTAAGTATCTTTATATTTTTTACTTTTATTTTATCTCCGTATACTTTTTGGTCAGCTTGTCGAAGTCTTGATGTGCCCAGCAATCTTATGCAGATTTTGGTAATACTTGCATCAGGTAAGCTGGTTAACCATAAAATGGTTATGTTAGGCCCAGGGCAGCTCCTATTAAAATCCAACTAATAGATCATCTTGTAGAATAATCCATCTCAAATCTTTATTACAGAAAGTTACACCAGTTCACCAGTTACGTTAAATACAATAAAGAATTGTAGGAAGTATGCAGACATATGGGCAACACAGATAATTCTTCAAAAGGACAATTACAGCTTTTTCATTCTTCAGCACAGATTTATATAGATCCAAACTAAAGGTTTTTTTGTACATCCCTGAAGCGCAGCATGGTGCTGCAGTGTTAGATTTTCAACAAAGGAAAATACCAGAATTTATGTGTGTGGTGCCTATAAAGTGAACAGATTTTTAGGAAGTCAGCATTGATTTAAGTACTCTTCAAAGCCACATTTCCGGGATTCAACATCATTTTCAAGATTATTTTCAATAACCTGATGTCTTTAGAAGACGCTGACTTTTCTAACATGCACTGGTCATTTACTTCAGTTCCTAAACAGGTGACTTCTTTTGAAAGTCTGACACACAGAGGACAATCATGGCTGGAAGAATCGATGTTTTGATGAAAAGATGTCCACAGCTAAGATTCTTACTACTGAGTTTCGGAAGTATAAAATTGTCAAACCTTGATGCAAGCGTCCAAGGCTACAGCAACACTTTATTTCCTCACAAAACATTTTTTTTCTTTTTTTCTTAAAAGTACTGGTTTTTTTCTGAGTCATTTCTCCTGCTCTGCTTCTTACACAGCGAGTAAAATAACTGACAGACTAAAGTGCAGCACTATGATATCCAATTGTGTTGACTGTGCGTGATTCCACGTTTCTCTGATTCTCCTCCTACCTCTACTGGCTGTGCAGCTGTAGCAATAAAAAGCATGTTTTGCTCTTTAAGGAAAGTGACAAGTTGGATGCTGAGGGAAAAAGTGGTGTTTTGTGTATCTGATTACAGTTTTGTGCAAATCTGGAAAACAAGTTATTTTGCTGCCTCTGTATCACAGTACTCTGTAATTCACATCTACAAGGAATTACCTCTATTGCCTTAAAATATGTATTCTGAGGTTGAGTTCCCACAGTCCTATTAAATAAACCTAAAAAGGAGGGTTGTTTATTCACTGTTCAATTGGCATGGAACTCCTGTATCTAACCATATTGTTAACATCCACAGTCTGTTTTCAATTTTCTTCACAAACCCATGAATTCTACACAAGTGCTTGTGGGTGGAAAGATGTCTACTTAATACATGTTAATTTGTGTGTATGACACAGAAATGGTTTCTAAAAAGACAGCTCTGTCCCCTAACCCTAAACGCTGACAAAATTTCCAGCACGCCAGGAATGTTGTTACAGATGTGTAAATGCCATGAAGCTGAATGCAATTTTGCATCTGTAATGTGGTCCTTGTGCCTGTGGTACCGAAGTAAAGCAGTTTCCTGATAGAGCTGTAATTGCTCTTTGGTTACTAAACATATTTCCCTAGATGTAAGAATTTTTTGCTTAAATTTTTATTAAAGAACTAGAAATGCTGTGCTCTTCTGGTATCATGAAATTATATTTTAATAGCAGTACTGAAAAGCACTTTTGGGGTTGGAAGCAAACAAAATCAGTCATGTTTTCTTCTGTGAAGCTGAACCATGTGTGTTCTCCTCACAGACGTTCTGTGCAGAGGGGTTTCCATCCTGTGACAGTAACTCACCATCCATGGACATGGGACAAGTGTGAGAGGCCTTGTGCTGCCTTGTGGCAAGAAGCCCCTCACTTCTTCTACAGCCACACACCTCACTTGTTGTGAGTGAGGCTGAAGCAGCTTGTCTGGAGGTGGCACTTCCACTGCTGTGTAACCCACGGCAGTGACATTTCTGCATGACTTTTGCTGAGCTATGTGGTCTGTTTCATAAGGGAAGCAGGTGTTCTCACCTATATTTTAAGAATACAGTATCTTCTAGTTTTGTATTATCTTGCAGTGGCTGCATATATTTATTTAACACAATAAATAGATGATTATGCTATCCTAATTTCTTTCTAGACTCAGCTTGGGCCTAAGCCATCAGCCAGCTCCCAGCACTGCTTGGTTTCAGTTAGCCCAGCACAGGGATGCAGTGTCACCTTGCCAAAAAAGGGCTAGAGGTGGCTGGGGCAGTGTGAGCAGTGCCATTACGTTACATTAGAATATATTACACTACTACCTAGGGAGTGAAGAAGGGGAGGCTGTGGTCAGCCAGGCTATAGGGACTGGTGAGCATTTCACCTAGTTACAAATTAATGTGCAACTCTACAGAGGATGTGTAGTTTTAGGGAGCTGATTTGGCTCAGGAAATAAGTCAGGTTTTCAGCCCTGCCGTGTCAGTTGTTATTTGAGAAGAAGTCATATTTTAGGAGCTAAAGGTGTTATAGGGCCACCTCACCAATGTTACCTCTTCACATGAGGCTAAACAAGGATTTTGCAGATTGCAGCTTGGATTTAGGTGAAACACCTTTTGTGGGATTTAAACCTTACACATCAAATGCCAAACTTTCCAACAGTGATGAGCTGTCTGAGGGACTCAGGCAAAACCACGCATCTGTGTGTGTTTGGGACACTGTTTCCCAGCTGATGATTAGGAAAATCTTCAGTCTGAAAACTTTCCTCAGCTTTGACTAAACAAGACTTTCACATACACAACTAAATGTTAGGGAGTGGGACTTTTATCTGAAGGTCAGTGTGGTGTGTTTCTCCAAGCCTGGCTACACAAAATAGAAAGAGAAACCAGGACATTCTGTAGGTAAATCCTTTATGTATAGATGTGAAATGTAAAGTCAAAAACTCTGCCATATTTCTCAAACACATGAATCCACTGAAGATTTGCACTTTTTTTTTTTTTTTTTTTTCTTGTCTATGTGAGAGCAATCAAGAGAAGACTTTCACAGTGCAATTCATTCTTCATTTTTGGGCAGTGCTTTTCAATGCAGAGCACGTTCTGGATGAGAGGTAATGATCTCAAGTTGCACCAGGAGATGTTCAGGTTGGGTATTAGGAAACACTTCTTATCAGAAAGAGTGCTGAGGCACTGGAATGAGCTGCCTAGAGAGGTGTTGGAGTCACTGTCCCTGGAGCTGTTCAAGAAATGTGGAGAGGTGGTGTTCCTGCAAGGATGGATGGAGGTGGAGTTTCCCTGTTATGAGGCATCGGGCTGAGCAAGGACTGGTTAAAGGTGCCCGAAGTTGCTATCTTCCCCTACCAACAGCCCAAGCATGGGGAAGTGCTGAACACCAATTGTGGGGTGAGGACAGTGGGCACTTGCACAATGTTTAGCACAAACAGGCAAAAAGCCATGAACTTCCCCAGCTGCAGAAAAACAATCTGAAAGTTGACTTCTAGTCTTCAAACACTCCACGCTGAAACCCATTCGGATCAATACTTACTGCATGTCTCATGCCTCAGTGATAAATGTGCTGGTTTTCCTTGTAGGGTTCCATGTGTGCCACAGGTAGCCTGCAGTTCCCTTCCCAGCCTGCTCCAAGTAGCAGCTGATATTTGAAACAGAATGAATATCCAGGAAATCCTAAAGAAAACACATCTTCTGTCCTGGTTCTTTGGTAATGATGGCAAGTGAGCAATCTGTAGCCTTAGGCTGAGGAAGTGAGAAAGAGCAGGAGCCCAGGGGCAGCTCTCACAGTTAACACATGCCCAGCTGGTTGCTGCATGCTTTGGGTGATGCCAAAGCACTTCATGGTTCCTCCAACAGTTTGCATACAGATCATTCTCTTTTAAGAGGCATTGGCAGGTAACAGTGGGACACCAGCTTCTTCATTGTGTTATTCCAAGGTGTGGTTTTTATATATGCCTTTTCAGAACCCGATGCTGTGGTAGGACGCATACGCATCATGGAACAAACTGAATCCTACAACTGGAAGCCTGAAGAGAAGAACTCTGAGTTTTATGTATTACAGTTTGAACTGCTGGGTACACAGCTGCCTTGCACTAAACGCAGCCTCCCGAGGGCGGGAGGACGTGCAAGGGCCCCCAAGAGCTCTGCCCGGAGCCCCCAGCATAGGCTGGGCACGGCGGCGAGGGGCTCCGGCTCGGTGCTGTCACGGGGCAGAGCTGCGGAGAGACAGGAAAAGTTGCCGGCTCTCATTAAGATTTATGATCCGTCTGAACTTTTGTAGTCCCGAGGCTTAACGACAGATGGTGGTGTAACTCCACCAATTTTGTGGCGTCTCCGATCGCTTTGATGTTGCAGTACAGGTTCTCTTCGAGGTGACTCCGGTTAAATCCCGCATTCCTCTCTGCCCGAACTGTGCCGGGCGCTGCGCGGGGCGGATAAGGAGCGGACGGAGGGCGAGACAGGATTCTGTTCGTGCTCCGGCGCCGTTTGCATGCAGCGCTGATGGAAACGGCAACGAGACGGGCACCTCGCGCCGCCAGCTGCGCTGGGAAAATGCATTAAATTAATTAAGGGAAGACGGCTTCGGAGCGGTTTATTTGAAGCGAGAAATACAATACAAACGCGCAGATGAAATCTCGAACCGTAAATAGGAACAAATAATCCGCGCCTTGTTCATTAGGAGGCCAAGTTGTGTTTTACGCCCCGATCGCTGCTGTGAAAATAAAGAGTGGGAGAAGTGTTTGTTCGCGGAGCGCTCACCCCGCGCAGCGCTCACCCCGCGTTGTTCCCCCCGCATTATCGCGCACCGCACAGCGCGGCTCTCGGCGGAGGCCGCTCCGATGCGAAGCAGATTTCGCATCGCTCGCAAAGACAGCACATCGGGACCGGTCAGGGCGCTCCCTCCAGCAAGTGCGGGGCACGGCGCGGTCCGCAGCCAGGAGAGCCGCCGCCGCCCGTCGGTAGGAGGGCGGCGGGTTCGGGGCCGAGCGGAGCCCGTGGCGGCCGATTTCGTTTGCGGACGGCGCGGAGCGCGGGGCGCGCGGCTCGGTTCCCCCCCCGCCCGCAGCCGTCGGAGGGCGGCGGGGAGCGGCTGCCCGCGGTCCCCGCGCTCCGCATCCTTGCGGCCCCGCAGCGGGCTCGGCGGGTGGCACCCGCAACCGTTGCGCTCTCAAAGTGCGGTGGAAGCGAAGCGGCAACGGGGCGGGAGAAACGGGGAGGTGTACGGGCGGGGAGGGGAGGGGGGGCGAACACAAAAGAGTTGCAAGTAGCAAATAAATATATTTTACGACCACCCATCGGCAGCCGCGGCGGCGGCGAGCCTGCCCCGGCGGTGAACTTTCACCTCGCGAACCCAGCCTCGCCCCCATTGGCCGGGCCCGCAGCCGCCACGGCCCCCTCCCGGCCCCGGCCGCGGCCCCGCCGTACGGCCCGAACTGCCGGGCAGGGGCCGGGAAGGGGCAGCGGCGGCCCGGGCCCCGCGCGGAGAAAGTTTCGCGGAGCGTCGGACTGCCGGCCCGCATCCGCCTCCCACGCGTGTCTCCCACCCCGAGGGCGGGCAGCGGGCCGCAGACGGTCGGCAGCGCCGGCACAACGCACGGCTTTGTTTTCTCTCCCCGTCTGCTAAACTCGTTGTGTCTAACGGAGCAAAAAGGGGGGGAAGTGGGAGGGAGAGAGAGGGGGCGGGGAGGGGGGAGCTGGCAGCAGGTGGAGCGGGCACGGGCCGGGGGGGCGCGGAGCGGGGCACGGCACGGCGCGTCCCGCGGCACTTTCCGCTCTTGCCATCCTCCCCCCTGCGCCGCCCCCCGCGCATTATTAGCACTTCTGTGCAGGCCACTTGGCGATCATGTGAGGGCTCCCTCCTCACTCCCCTTTCCTCCGAAGGAGTCGGTGTGTGTGCAGCGGGTTTTTTTTTTTTTCTTCCTCTCTTTTTTTTTTTTTTTTGCATTCCCAACAAAACACATACACACAGCGGCACACTCCGCACACAGCCAGACCCGCACGCCGGCGCCAGGCAGCGCCAGCCCGCGGGAGGCCGCCCGGCCCCGCCGCCGCCCCGCGCCCGCTCCCGGCCCCGCCGCCCCCCCCCCGCCCCGCTCCCGGCCCGCGCGTCCCGGCGGCGGCGGCGGCTCCGCCCGCAGAGACTTTGCATGTGCGCGGCGCTCCGCTCGCCCTTTCTCTCGGTGTCAGCTCGCCGGGACGCCCCGCACGGTGTCTCCTCCCGGTAAGTGCACCCCCCCCCCCCCCCCCCCACCCCCTCTCGCACACACCCGTCCCCTCCTCCCCCCTCGCTCCGGTGTGTGACTCTCCTCTCCCCCCGCCTCCGCCGCTCACTGACTTGCCGCCGCCGCCGCGGGAAAGTTTGGCGGCGGCCCCGCGGTGACATGTGTCAGCCCCGTCGCGCCGGGTTCGCTGCCGGCCGGGCCGGGCCGGGCCGTGCCGCCGCCGGGTGTCCCCGCGCGTCCCGGGGCGGCAGCGCGACGGGAGCCCTGCAAACAACCTGTAGGCTTCCGTGCGGGGTCTTCCAGAGAGCGCTCCCGAGGCGGCTCGCCCCGCTCCCCCATCTGTTTTTCTTTCTTCTTTTTTTTTTTTTCTTTTTATTTTTCTTTTTTTCCCCTTTATTTTCTTCCGCCGCTTTTATTTTATTTTCCAAGCCCTCCCCAGCACACTGCCGGGGTGAAGAGCCGTGTCACGTTTCTCCTTTGTGTGCTGCCCGCCCGCCGCCGGGAGACGCGCACCCCCCCCCCCTCCGCCCGGCCCCGAGCGCGGCGCTCCGCCGGGGGCCCCGCTCCCTCCCGGCCCGGCCCGGCCGCCCCCGACGTCCGCGGGACAGCGCGACAGGGAGACAGGGACCCCCCCGCGCTGACAATCCTTGCGAAAGGCAGCAAAAAAGAAAGAAAGAAAAAAACAACAACAACAAAACACAAAAAGCCCTAAAACCGGGGATTAATAAATAATGCCGCGGAGTTCCGGAGGCGGCCTGCTGCGCGGGGGCTGCCCTTCAGGCTGCCTCTCGCCATTCAGGAGGGCTGCGGGAACCGCAAAGTTTTGAAAGTTTAATTTTTTCGGAGCGGGGAGAACGCGGCGCGCCCGGGGCTGCGGGAGGGAGGAGGGGGGGGGGGCCGGGCCCGGCCTGTGCGGGCACTGCGGAGGGGTGAGGGCGGTCCGCGGGCGGCCGGGGCTCTCCTCCTCCCGTGCCGGTGTCGGGCCGAGGGCTGCGGGCACCGAGCGGGTCCCGGGGGGGTCCCGAGCTCCCGGCGGGGGCGGCACGCACCGCACTGCGCGGAGACGGAGCCGCTGCCGCGTCCTCGGGGGAAAGAATTCCGAAGTAATCCCCCCACATTTAGGGTAGCAGCATCTGTAGTCTGCGCTGAGCTGCGCGAGCCGTACGGGGAAGGCAGCGCGCGGCGATCGCTACCTGGGAACCGCAGCCGGGTTTAAAACCTCTCGTTTGTGTACTTCCTTAAAAGAGAGGATCGCAGAAGTTCCCCTGCCAAAGAGGATTGCCCCCTCGCTCGCTGCTGCACGCTGCCCCTCCGGAGCTCCCTCCGCTCAGGGGAACCTCTCCGCTGACATCAGTGGGGATGTGTCCGGTGGCTCGGCGGGCTCGGGCCCGGGGTGGTGCTGCCAAAGCTGTGAGGCTGTGGTGTGGGGCCGGCCCGGCTCGGGGAAAGAGGCGAAATTCAAGAGATTCTGACAGGTTTAATTCTCTTTTCCCCGCGCTAGGTAATTTAAAACCATTAAGGAAAAACATTACTGCTAGTAATATTACTCTAAAGAAAATATGATTAATTATTAAATCCGTTTCTCTAATGGTATGCTGAACCCTTTTGAGTGAGATATAGATTTGAGTGTTCAAATTAGTATTTATTTTTAATTTAAGGTTTCTCCTGACTATAATAATTTCTTCATATTTCACGCCATAGAGAAAAGATGCCTGTTTTGCAGCAATTCTCTATTTTAGTGCAATTCGTACGGAATGGCAGCGCCCGGTAGCATTTCTGTGTACTTAAATCATTTATTTACCAACTTGGAATGGTAAATTACTGACTAGTTGGGGGAAAGTAGGAGCATTCCAAGTGCAGCGTTTCCCAAATAGGTGAAGCGACCTTCACGTCAGCTGATGGATCACTCAGCGCCATGCCAAGTGCTGCAGAATGAGCTATTCTGGTTTATTTTAATACGTAGGACCCGCAGTGCACTGCTCCATGTGCGGCCTCTCAGCGCAGGCTGGAACGCTAACCTGGGAGCCTGAGCAGGGGCGCTTGTATAAATATTTGGGTCTTTCTTTGTTTTTAGTTTAACCTCCGGAATCCCTACGTTTTGTCATGAGACCTTTGTTTTAGTGAAGCGGTTGTAATATTTGGGAGAGGGAAAAAAAAAATGAAACGTTCCGTAGCTTTCTCTTCAGCGCAGGTTTGTGTAAAACTACCAGAGGTTTAGTAAGGAGCAGCCTAACGAGTGCTTGCAGAGTTGAGGAAGAGCAAAGCATGTCGACTCCAGATATTTAAATTTGTCAGTAAATGACACTTTTAAAGCTGCGCCAGGCTCTGTGTCGTAGTTAGATGTTGATCCCAGAGGTAAGTGATAGAATTTTTTCAGGAGTCATCTGTTGCTTATGTGTTTTTAAGCTTTCTTTAATAAAATGCACTGAAAGTTTCAAGATTGAAGATGTGTTTGCTTAGGAACATTCTTATTGGACTTCAAAGTATTCTACAGTATTACTGTATCATAGGCTGTGCTTTGTGGACTGGTTTAGGTAAACTAGGATAAGCGTTTCATGTGCTGAGGAATATACCTGATTCAGCATTGCACGCCTGGGATTTGTTCGAGGCTGCTGGGCTGAAAACAATGCAAAACTTCTGAGATCTCCTCCACGCTCTGGCAGTGTTTTGCTGTGTGTCACTGAAAGTGTCACTTAACCTCTTTGTTTCACTATTAAAATATGAGGACTGGTATTTCTCTCTGATAGGGTGATTAATTAATATTTCTTGAATGCTGAGTGCTCTTTTGTTCCATTTCTATTTTTGCCGGGTTTATTTTGGAGAAGTTCAGTTCCAGTGGTGGTTTGAAAAAGAATGGCTGGTGGGAGACCATGTTTTTGCTTTGTGAGTCAGATCATGGAGAGGTCACTCGCTCGTAGGGATGGAAAATGATTTAGGACATAGGTCACCGAGAAGTACTCGTGGAATGATTTTGACTGGAGAAAATTGCACATTGCCCTCAAACTCAAAAATGCTGTCGAATTGGTTACAAAATACTAATTTTTGGTACACTTGAACTGATTACTCTTTTTAAACTTTGTGGCAGCTAGTGGGTCTGGAAGTAATGCAGATTATATATTTTTTTTCACTGCCACTGTCGCATACCTCTCAACTAATCCTCGTTAAAGGGAATACTTGTCATTTAGATTCCCCTTCTCTGTCCTGTTTTGACTTGAAATCTTTTTTGATTGCGTGTGTGAAGTAGTGGCACCAGAAAAACTGAATTAAAAAGATGAAATGATGGAAAAGGTTTTCTGCAGTAAAGTGCCCTCAGTATTACAGCTCAGTCAGTGTTACATGTTTGGAGGTTTGCTTCCACATTCCCTCTGTCACAGAGTAATTGTATTTACCTCACTGTGGCCATTTCCAAGGATAGTCTTAAACTTGAATTTCAAAACTGCTAGATTGGCATAAACATGAGGAACGGTCCCACAAGTATCATTTAACGCTGATAATCTTTTCTTCTCCTTTTTTAGGCTCTCAGTAGTTTAATGACACTTAGATTTATTTTTTTTTTTTTTACATCTTCCAAGATGGGTACTTCAAATTGTAAGAGGCATCTCTGTCCTTTGATGCAACATTCGCATCTGTTTTGGCTTTTCTTCTTTTTTTTTTTTCTTTTTTAATTTCTGCTATATTTGCATTTTCAGCGCAAGACAAAGTTTGGTGTTAGGAAGCTAGATTTAACAGTGCCACCAATAGCTCATCTGTGCTGTCATCACTGAAGGAGCTGAAAATAATCTTTTTAATGAACAGTTGCTACGACATTCATTGATGCACCAAAGTGTGGGTCGGGGTGATGCTGGAAAGTGAAGTTTGAGCTCTGGGGAGTGAGTTGTGCATGGAATCCTGTTTAATATCATGTTTTCAGTTCTCATTCTAAGGCAAACTAAATGGAAATGTTAAGCACGCTGTGCTATATTATCACTGCATTAAGCATTTGTGGTGCACTGTAGAGGTTGGTTAGGAGAGGAATGAGAGAACCGTAGGCTTAACTTTTGATCCGTTCAGCTCTCTGCTTCTTTCTGCAAATAGTAATCATGCATCCTCCTCCTCACAGCTGCAGCTGGAAAGGGTTTTGCTGCAGTTTGTTTCACATTTAAATCTGTGCGGCTGCAGGCAGGCTGATCCCCTGCATACCGCGAGCGGCTCTCGACGTGCCCTGGGCTGGGCTGCCTGGTTCTCTCAGTGGCTGGGGCTTTGTGCCCTGAGCTGGGCTGCCCAGTCCTGCCAACAGCTGAGCTTCGCAGAGGTAGGAGGGAGTGTATCTGTCTTTCCTACTGGTGGAGGCAGGCAGGTTGAGGTGATGGGCGGCAGCTTTATTCAGCAGTCAGAAAGAGCATCTGTGCCCCAAACCCCTGCGCCCCTCTGTGAGAAGTTTCTGGCCCGCTGGTGGTTGCAGCCCCTATGCTGGGTGTGCCAGGCCCTTGGACCTCTGCTGTGTCTAACCCACGGTGCAATTGAGTTGAATTAAGCATCTCTACGAGCTGCTGGCCTGTCCCCATGGCAGGGAGCCTGCCTGCAGGGTGCTGGGAGGATGGTGGCAGCAGGTCCTGGGCCCCAAAGTGGCAGTGGGTTTGGAGAGCGATGTTCTGAGGACAGGCAGTGTATCGTTAGATGTAGCTGAGAGATTGGTGCTTTTTTTCTAAGTGCACTGCTTCTCTGAATAAGTGCATTTTTATAAAAAATTGCCTACACCTCAGAAGATGGATGTTTTGTTGAGGGAATAAGCACGGTCCTATTGAAGTCATTTATTTTTTATCTCACAACGTGATGCAACTTTCATCAGGATTGCTCTAGTAGGAAAATTTGAATAGCGATTTATTCAATTATCCATCTTCTGCGTTTCAGCCTAAAACAACATGAGTGTATTTAAAAATCCGGGTAGGTTGAATTTCTGTGCTTGAGCCACTGTGACGAATCACGTACCTGACACGTGCATGTGTAAGAAGGCCACGGTGGTGACGGATGGTGCTGCTGTGACTTCGGTGGTCTGTGCCCTGGGGAAGGGCCGTCCCTGCTCCTCCTTCTGCACTGTTTCTCCCACAGGGCCAGGCTTGGTCTGCACGCACAGGGAGTGGTGCTCACAGGGCATTCCCACTCTGTGGGTTACTGCAGGCATAACGCTGTGTGATGAGGCTGTCAGGTGGCGAATTTGAATTGGCTCAGAAACAGGTAAGGAAATCTAGAAGAGGGGAGCGTATCCCTAAACAGCATTTAAATCTCACTGTTCACTCGCAGCTAAGCCTTACTGTAAAAAAAATTAAACTCAATCATTTGGTTGATTTCTCTTTTCGTAACTCTTAGTACAGATATTAAGGAGGCACATTGTTCTTCTAGCACTGAAACCAACCCCATAAAAAAGGCTGTGCGTAATCCATATGCAGTAAAACCTACAGCTGATGTTTAACTGCTTGGAAATTAGATCAGAAACTGTCAAGTTTTACCACTTACAAATAATGTCAAAGAAGTTTTAAGGGTTAGCTGTGGGAAGCCACGAAGGGCTTTGGGGAGGAGCGTGACAACAGAGAAACGATGAAGATTTGGGGAGTGCTGTGGAAAGTGGCCAGAGAAAACATGTGATTGGGCCCAAGCCAGCCGGCACAGTGAGGGGGGGCTGCTGGGAAAGCAGGGATTTGCAGCAGACAAGACGGTGTGATTTTCTTCTGATGGCCAATATCTGAAGTGAATTTTTCGCCATAACTTCCTGTAAGGGAAGAGCTGTGCGTAGCAGCGTTCCCCACACAGCCGGGCACAGTGTGAATGAGCACAGGAGGAGTTGTGCTAGTGTGTGCTGGCTGTGGTCTGGGCCTCAAGGTGCTGTAAGCTATTGCAGAAAATACTTGGATTTTATAAACTAACAGTATGTGTGTTTGGGTACTTATTAATTAGTTGTTGTGCCAAAAGCTGTTTCCCGGTGTGGCAGAGCTCTTCTTAAAAAGATAAAGGGGAAGAAAAGTGTGTGGAAGACAGAGGCTTGTGTCCTTTGGAGTCTAAAACGCAGTAATTGAAATATTTATGATTCGAAGCACTACTCTGTGAGAGAACACAGGCAGGGTTGTGGTTTCATTACAGTACTTACAATATTCTCATGACCTAAAAATGAAAACACAAAAATCTAATGCAGTCAGGTGTGCACAGACTGCAGAGATGCGCATAGCTGATGAACTGCTCTGTTTCCCACTTGTGTCAATGTTTTCTTCTTTGGGTAAGAAGACACTTAATTCAAACAAGGAAGAAGCGATTATGTTTAGCACAGTAAACATACAAGGCAGGATGCAGAGATGCTTAAGTATGTAATAAAAAAGATTTCTTTAGTTGGAAATGAACTTGTGGAATATATGGGTGCTAGAACTGTATAAATATTAGGATGTTACTTTGCTAAAGATCTGAAATACTTTCACCCAGAAATTCACTCAAACTCATTTGTTTCCAGTCTTGAATGCATTTAAATTACTTTTAATGTTGTGATGACGCCTGTAAAACGTTCTCGGTACACAATAACTGTCAGTGTACATTGGAAAATACATGTGGTCAGTAGTTCACAAGATCACTACACTGAAGACGCAGAAGAAGTTTCACAGTATCATAAATCCTTGCGAATTCTTTTGCTTTACAAGAAGGAATTAAATGTGTTTTGACAGAAACTTGGACATAGTATTTAATAGTGAAAAGATGCATCTAGCATTGGAAGCGGTGACCAGTCTGTTCTTGAGCCTCTGTTTATTATTTATAGGAAGGGGTGTGAAGCGTACTTGAGCAACTGGAATTTTCTATCTGCTGAACTTTCTCAGGGCAAGTTTTTAAAAATGTAGGTTCAAGTGGTGTTTTCTCTTTTTTTTTTTTTTTTTAAAATGAGATCATCAGGCAGTCTCTGAGCAGCCAAGGGAATGGCAGAATTGCCACAATACTGGTGTTATTTTCACAGGACACTGCTAGGTGGGGAAGTTGATGACTGCTGAAATGTGGCTGCAGCGGGTGTGCAGCTTTCCTGGGAGGAGGCTGCAGGCTTCAAAGTGAACGTCTGTTGTGTGGAGTTATTGAATCTCAGATTGTAGGACAGAAGACATTGTAAAGAAGCAGCACACCCAACATTTTCTCATGTTGATATGAAGACTCCCTGTGATTACTAAGGGTTTCAGCCTAGCTGCCAGCCTTGATGCTTCAGATATTCAGATATTCAGTTTGAACCTTCACATGCAAAGGGGTTGTCAAGAAGTTTTTCTGAGGCTGCTTAGCTGCTCTTCATAACTGCTAAGGCTGAGACTGGCGACCAACCAATGTGTGAAAACAAAATGCTATAGATTCACAAGGGAGATTTTTCCTTCCTGAGGAATGTGTAATGCCCATAGTTTTTCTAGGACCGAATGACTGATGATGAATTCACCTTGTTGTCCTCTGCTTTCTTCCTGGACAACTCTGATGAGTGTGAAGAAACAGACATGTATGGTGATGCTGTGTGCTGCAGGATCAGTGCATGTTCAGTAAGTGCAACACTTGCCACAAGCCTCACGTGTGCTTCGTGTGCAGCATGGAGGATTAACACCTCTAATTCCCTACCTATTTCTTTAGGAAGGATATGGCTATAGGCAGGTTGAACTGCTTACATGTTTCATTCAGCCTCTCCAAGATACCCGTGTTCTTGCAGGCTTCTCCAGAGCAGCAGAGGAGCAGGCATTGGACAGTGCTACCTCAGTGGTACCTCACTGCTGTCATTTCTTGAGAGCCTTCCCTCTGCTGTTTACCTGTTGCATGAGAGGAGAGCTCCTTTAAGGTCTACGAAGTGGTGGATGGCACAAACTGTGTGATGTGTGCCTGGGCCTCCTGAGCTCCAGACTGGGCACATGTATCTTAAATTTTCATGTGTTGTGACTCAGTAGAAGAACACAAATATATTATTTGATTATGTGTAAAAATGGAACCTGCTGTGCTGGACTTAACTGGAATGCCGTTTCAACCTCTTATTCAGTACGTGTCTTTCGTAAGATGAATAAATCTTGAAACCATTAACCACATTATGTATAGGTGCTTGTACATTTTGAAAATCAATACTGCTTATATCAAAACCTCATTATACTTATCTATCATTTAACTGCAGTTTTTCTGCCATTAGTTACTGCCATTAGTTCTTCGTTGTTACCACTAAACTTCCCTGTTAGCAGAACAGGGAAGACACCATTTTTTCAAATCACTGCTAGGCCTGCACTTTTGCACCAAATTCAGTTACCAGCAAAATTTTCTCCAGCTGAATTTCTCTTCATCTAAGTCAGAGAGCTGAATGTGACCACAGAATACAAAAAATAACTTTCTTGTTGTCACCTGCAGTATTACCATAATTGGAACTAATGAGTCTGCAGTTGCACAATATTTATGTTGCAATCCAAACTGACACGGCCTGGAGTGCTTTGGGAGCAAAACACAACACAGACTTGAGCCTTGGGCAGCAGGGCTGGGGGGAGCAAACTGTAGGGGAACTCCTGTAGTGAGGTGGTTTGTCCTCTGAGTTCTCCAGCCCTGCTGTGGGCCGGGGTCATTTTCCTGGGGGAGTGGGAAGATGCAGCGAGGCGTTTCTCAGAGCCTGGCTGCAGAGGTTGCTCGTGGCATTTGTCGGTGACTCTGCGGGTCAGGCTGCAGACAGTGATGTTTTGGTAAATGGAAGTGCTGAGGGAAGTGCTTCTCTGAGGCCTTCTGATGGAGACGGACTCTGTTTATTTTTACTCCAGACACTGGAAGGGTCTTTGTCAGGACACAGTATTTGGAAGAAACTCTTCTAAATGTGTTTACTTTCACTTGATGGGTGGAAATAATGAATCAGCATCCCATGTCACCTTTATTTCCCAGATGGCGGTAGGCTCAGTGAGACGAATGCTTCACCGTGCTGCTGCTCTGGTAGGCTCTGTGGCAGCTAGTGGACTTGATCTATTACTCCTGGCCTTCACTGTGAACAGAGCAGGGTATATTTTCTGGTGACTGACATGCTTAGATCAGTGGCCACCAGATACCTGGTCAGCTCTTCAAGCTGAGCTTTAGTGCTTGCTTTAACCCCTCAGGGCTCAGCTGCTTGCGGCATTTAAAACATGTCAAGTGGTTTTGCTTTATAGCAGGGATTTGAGTCAGCAAGACTTGTGCTAACTCTTGCTGAAGATATGAAATACAATTTGTAGCTTATAATTGCTGCCTAATATGATCTTGGACCCTTACTTAAAATCCATTTAACTGATACTGTACTTTCTTTATAAGGTTATTATTGGGAGCTAACCTTTTCTTGTGTTGTGGTTAAATGTACAATGTAATAAGGGTGTTTTTTAATGTATTTAAGAGTTGGAAGATGTGTTAGAGGTAACCTTTATGCAGAGAGTTTTATATAGTCGTGGTGAGTATAGCAATATTAAAATCCTGAATATTAGTACCATCTGAATGTAATTTGTTCTCGTTGTGTTTTGTGTGTGCCTCCAACAGAGGATGGTACAGTATATTGAGAAAAGCAGTTTTGTTCTCCACTACCTTTCTTACCAGTAATTACTAACCCTGTGCAAATCATTGACTTCGGAAGGTTTTTCTACTTTTCATATATGCAAAAATACAAAAAGCATAGCAGATACAGCAGATGAACTGCAGGTCTTTCTTTCTCAACATTTAAAGGAGAGTAAACTAAACCCGAGGTTTTAAGCACCAAATTAAAAGCCTCCCAGAAATCTTGATTTGTTTAACTCTTGAGCCACGTCTATTGGAGATCTCTAGGGATCACTAGATTTAAAGATCATTTTTTTCTAAGAAACAAATGTCAGTAATTTTGCTCATTTGATTGCCTCACAGAAATGTGGATTTGGTTAGATTTGTAAGTTAAGTAGGTTATTTCTCCAACTTCTTTTTTTTAACAGATACCGAAGTGTACATGTAGAATTTAGGGTACATGAAAAGTATTTTAGAACTGCTTGAATGTGCTTTAAACAGCAGTGAAGAGGATGAAGTTTTGCACCAGAATTTAAAAAAGCTGCTTAAGCAGAGTAATATGAGTGTCATATGTATGAACAGCCTTTGTGGTTTTCAGTTTGCTTTTTCCAGTTTCTCTGTTTGTTCTATTTCCCTGCTCTTAAGATGTTTTGTTTTTAATTTTTATTTTTTCACTTTTTTTTTTTTTTTTAAATTTCCTTTCACTTTTGCCTTAGTGGGACACTGTGGATTGGAGAGGGGGAGCAGGTTTTGTGCATGTCAGCGTGTTGGCCTGTAACTGAGAAATACTTGCTTTTCTTAGGTTCAGTAAACTGTTGTCAGGGGTGAGCACAGCAGTAGGGACAAAGTGGGCAAGAATGGCCCTAAGAGAAACAAACACTATTTTTTATCTTAAGTAGATGGTGGAGGGGGGCAGCAGTCACGGCTCATGAGGTTGAAATTAACTGCTTTTAGCATTGTGAAGACAACGGTGATGTAGACAGAGTGCTATCCTGAAATTTATAAGTGTAATTCTTGGCTCAGATTTAGATTTCTTCTGGAACTTTAGGGTAGAGTTGCTTAATCTCAAGGCAGTAAAGATAAATTCATTAATGGTTATGAGGTGTTGAGATAATTAAATAGAGGATGCCAGTAAATTGCTTTCTGAAGCTCAGTGACTGTAAACTCCGATCTTCTAATTTAATCTATCTACTGCTTCCCATCCCGTTGCTGAAAGGCTTTGGAGACTGAGAAATTAGTCCTGCTCTCAGCGTAGCAACTGCATGAACTGAGCCATGTTCTTTTAGAGGAAAAACGCCTCAGTGTAAGTCAATATTGTACGGACAAAGGGTAGCTGAAACAGGTTTTTCTGTTGTTTATCATGTTCAGAGATGTTTTGTTTCTTGCTAACTGAGTTCTGCACTGGCCTGTGATGTTCCTGACATACAAAGAAGAAAAATGAAGAAGGTAATGACCTGATGAAAGAGATCCTTTCCAAATGAGAGAAATTAACCAAATCCATTTCTTTTTGCAGTGGTGCAATATTGCTCAAGTCTGGCTTTTCGTTGGTCTAAGCCAATGTTATCACTGTGTCACTAGACAGTGATTTTTTTCTTATGAATTATTTAAATGTGTGCAGAAATTATTTCAGAGAGAAATTAGATACTTCTGAAATTAGCCATTTCTAAAGAAGGGTATTTGAGCTGTGTGAGAAAAGCATTCATTTTACATTTTTAACCTGAGCTTTTCGGAATAGAAATACACATGAAAATATATTCCGACTCATTTTAAGGTCGTGTCTGTGTTTTCTCAGCAGGTTATTTCTTCATGTAGAGCATTCTTCATCTAAAGTGCTGCATTCTGTTAGTTTGCTCGATGCTGTATCAACTGCAGTGCAATCCTTTGAGCTCTGAAGTAGACTGATGTCATGAACAAGGTGGACAAGAAATACAGTGGCATAAATGGGAGAGCTCTGTGACAGGCAGGATGCAGTCTGTCTCTGGTGCTGTTTCATGTCCATTACTGATGGACCTGGTTGTGTGGTGTCTCAGGCAGGCCCAGGCTTCCCCTGGCCTCTGTATGTGAGCTCTGTGTGCAGCCTCCTGACAGAGTGCCGTGTACTTCTCTTGCTATGGCACAGCCTGAAAGTCACCTGGAAGCTCCCTCCTTGCTCTCTCCTTTCTGGTACTGAAGGGCTCCTCCTGGGGTAAGCATATGGGAAAGTTTCACCCTTCTGGGACTTACCAGGCTGGATTGCTTCTCATCATGAAGAACCTGTGTTGCACCAGTGACTGCAGTTTGCGGCCTGGGCTCAGAGATGGTCTGATTTATTTTTTGACCTGAGAAGCATAGGATAGGTCACTGCAGGTCGCTAGGTTGGGATGGAGGCTTCTGTCTCTGCACCTAAGACTGTGGTTCCTGGTGCCTCGACAGCAACAGCATCTATTGTGTAATCCTTATTTCATCCAGGACACCCTGGTTCAGAAAGACAGTCAGGAAATGTAAATGGAAGAGACAGATGGAGAAGTAGCAGAGAATAATCATGATGGCAGACTTCACTGTTTCTTTTGGCCATGTAGTTTGACATCAATTTTGAAAGTCTGGTGGTTGAGCTGAAGTGAGCTGAAGCCAACAGAAATGAACAGTCTCTAAGCAGTGCTGCAAAAGGAGCATTGCTCTTCCTGTTGGAGCATCAATGTGCTGGGCAAGCTTCATCTTCTTGCTCTTGTGTTACTGTTTTGGGTTTATTTTCAAGGTCTTTCACCATGCATATCCAGTAAAAGAAAATTCTGAATTGAATGTTTATGTTTATGTAGAAGACATTCCTTGTTAAATTAGGCCCCAAATGATCTTTGCTGCAGTAATAGAAAGATGAGAATGGGACTCTTAACACCTACTGTAACAGACTTGCCTTCTTGGTATTTCTTACTTTGCATCTGAAGACATGGTGTGATTATTTAGAAGATGAAGTTGTGTTATTTCTGAAGTGCTTTGACTGCATTTCTTTGTTCCAGAGCGTTCTGTACATTTTGGGTACAGCAGCAGTAGTTGGTGCTGTTTAGTTTGTTGTAGAAGAAATGAGAGAAAGTGAGTTGGCTGCTAAATAAGTACTTGTAATTCATACTGGAGATTTCTAAAAGAAATTCTGTAAGTTAAATTTACTTTGTGTGTGTATGTGTGTGCCCTTGCAGTAAGGCTTGTGTAAAACATAGCCAGTAGTTGTGCCTAAGCTGCTTCCAGCTCTACCAGTCCTCTCCCACAAAACATGTCTCACAGAAATGAAGACCATGCCTTTTGATTTCCGTTTGGCAAATCTGAAGTACTGGCAGTAAATACGGTTTTGGTGAACTTCGCAGAAGTTAAAAACAAACAAAAAATGACTAATTGGTAGCTGTACCACAAAGCATTTTCTAAAATGTTCTTGTCTCTTGATTATTGCAGTATAGCATCAAAGGCATTTCTTCTTCCACAACTTTAAACTTCAATTAAAACTGCATTTTTGTCATTAGTAGGAAGAAGTTAATAAAAAATGCAATAATGTGTGTATATATGATAACTGCAGAAACGAAGTTGCTGTCTTTGGTTTGCAGTTTAAACAGTTTGAAGCCTCTTGAAAGCTCAGTATACTTGATATAAAAAAGCCATTTCTGTGACCATTTGAAAAATTGTAATTTGTTGTAAGCCTGGTTGTTGATCTAGAGCTTTTACTCATGTAAGGTTGGTTAATTGCTTTTGCCACTTGTGTTTGTGGTTCAGTACAGTCTCATGCAGGCCACTGTATTTTCTTAATCTTCTGTTGATGGTTGCGTTTTTGTATGGGAAGTTAGATTTTACCACTAATAACTTCAGTATTTTAATAAGCAAATAAATAAGATTCAGAACAGTAACAGACCACCGCAAACTGAAACAGCAACTAAGTAGTGGAAATTTGTTTCATGGTGCACGACTTCTGCACCGGCTGTAGGCTGTGCTGTGGAAGCTCTTGTTTTTATGCAACTTTATTTATTTAGTAAGAGGAGGTGGTCATCCTGTTCTTATTGAATACCTTTGTATTTAAGACAGATTTAGATAGAGAAAGATTAATAGGCCTATCTGTTATTAAGGTATTGTTAAAGTGAGTGTGTCTTCCCCGATAATTACTATTCATTAGGGCTAAACACTCCTTCTTTAGTGGAGATAACTCTCAGTTATCTTACGTGGAAAGTAGATGAATGATTATTGGCACTGAAGTCACTTCATACAAATTGTGAAATTCAGATAGCCTAAGAGGCCTATGGCTCATCTGCTTTACCTTTGCATTTCAGAAAATGCACACCGCTCCGAATGCTCGGGTCAGTTACAGTAATACAGTGTGACCCTCACAGCAAGGATTAGAGTCGTAATGGTATCTGACTTGGCTAACTTGGCTGAAGTAGGAGCCCATGGTTTCCATGTGCAGGTGGAACCCAGTCATTGGAGGTGATGCCAAGGAAGGTGCTGCTGGTGTTCATCTTTGAAAGTCTTTGACTGTGCTGTGCTCTTGGAAACTGGGAATACCGGTGCCTTGCATTCATCCGCTTTCTCACGAATACTTATGTGGTTGACTGAAAAAGTGCTTGCTGACACTGTTAAGAATTTGTCCTTATAAAGGAAAACACATTAGTTCCCTCTGGGGTAGGCAGTGTACCAGTTTTCTCATGTATACATAATGGACAGGAAGGAGAGTCCTGAAATCTTCAGACAGGCAAGCAAAAATTATGTAGGAATTAAAAAGAAAACACAGGAAATAATATTGCTGATAGTGAAAGGATGAAGGGAGGAAGAAAACTTCCGTCCCTCTCAGTTTTTTAAGGAGATCAGTTATGGTTTTTGAACTTTGGGGATTACAATGCATTTTCTTTGCTAGAGAGCTGTCAGAAAATACAAAGGTTATATCTATGCAGACAGCTTAACTTGCTTTCAAGCTCTCCAAGGTGCTTTAACTTATCTCACATTCAGCTGCAGAAATCTGTAGCCCTTGGAGGAAGTAGAGGGCTGTCTGTTGCTGAGGACAGGCCGGACAGAGCTGTGGACGCAAGCAGCAGCATGGTGTGGGGCTGCAGGGCTGAGCGAGCGCGCCCTGTCATTATGCTGAGGTGCTTACTGTGGGGACCAGAGTATGGGACAAAGGAACCTTCCTTTGCCATAATCCTCCGTTTTAATCTTTGCTTTTGGAAGTTTTTAGGTTATTAATTCTGGAGAGCAGAGCTCTGAAATAGGTCTGTTTGCTTTTGGTTGCTTTTACTTTTTCAGTTTTCTTTCCTCTCATGCTTATTTAAAGTTGATCCTGGCAGTAGAGGGGATGATTCTAAAAAAAGGTTTTCATCAAAGAAGGAGTATCCTAAAACTTCTATCTAACTGGAAGTGTACCGCAAGGTGAAGAAGCTGCATAAAATACAGCAGCAGTACAAGAAGCCATCACATTTTTACCGAAATCGTTGTACAATGGAAAGTGCTTCGTGTCAGCTGAAATGTCAGATGTATCAGGAAAAAGTTAAAGTGGAACCTGGTTTCTGTAAGGCTAAAGATTCAAGTAATTTGCTTAGGAATGCAGTAGAAAATCAATCTTATGCTTGAAAGAGGGAATAGTAGCCTTCAAGTCTCATCTCATGTTTTGTAGCTGATTGCCTGTTTTTATTATCTCCCCCCCTTTTCCTTCAGTACTTACTAATGCCCTTTGGTTAACTCCATTATACCTTTGTAAAAGTTCTTGCAGAGCTCAGCTGCTTTGACTTGTTTGCTGGGTAAGCCTCAACGATATTGTTATAATTAATAGGATGTGTTAAAACTTCCAGAACTGAGTATTGCAGAACCAGGCTATTAAAACTTCATACCCTGTATGTTCTGTAGCGTGCGAGATTTCCAACCCTAGGTGGGGCTCATCAGAGAACATGGTAGAGCTGCACTGATCTTGCATGTTTGCTGGAAGCTAGTTTGGCAGCAACACAGTTGTGAATAAGTAAGAGGGACAGAAAATAAGCTCAGTTTACAATTTGGAGGCATGTCCCTAATTTGCCTTTATTATTATTTTTATAGCAAGAGAAGGATGCACTGTATTTTCAGATACTGAAAATCTCTGAACATCTGATTCATTAGGAACAGTTGAAACGGTTCCTCCTAAGTTGTGTGCTACATGATAACAATCTGCCTGCTTTGTCTCTTGCTTCTCTTGAGTGTTACTGTTTTACTTCCACTGACAATTTTGATTTTAGGAAAAAAAGTGTTTAAAATTATAAGAAAGCAATACACAACAAGAAGAAGTGGATAGAACGATCTGATATTTTTGAAGAATTTCATTGTATTTTTTGTTATGACATGAAGGTTTTGTGAATACTTGTAACTTGCTAGTTATGTGAAAGTAAAATATGAAGCTGATTATTTATTTATTTATTTATTTATTTATTTATTTATTTATTTATTAAACAGAGGGTAAATACATTAATTGATAAAGCACAAATCAAGGAATAAGAAGACAGGGAAGGATGCTGAGCAGTGTGTGAGCCCTGACCAAATACCTTATCTAAATACAAGCAAATATAAAATCTAAGTAGAGACTTTGCTTTTAATATTAGGGTCTGTATCCAGAGAGGAGAGCTGTGGCTCTGAAAAAGGGATAGGCATTTACTGAGCGTACACATTTTAAATTTAAGTTGCAAGTTAACTTTCTGTCTTTGGGTGTGTAAACAAATAAATCTTAAATGGAAGTACGAAGGCTAGATGTTTCTGCCTAAATTCCTTCTTTCCTTTTTTTGGCATAAACACTGTTTTTGAATAGTTTCTTAAAAAACAAATGTGTGGAAAACTATGTAGAGAGGAGAAACTTGACAATAGAGCATTTTCAGCTTCCTTTATAAAGGCATAACAAAGTCCATTAAGAGAGGAGAGTAGTTATTTTACAAAAATACATTTTTAAGGATTTCACGATGGATTTCACTGGGAAATTTTACATTATGATTTTCTAGGGCTTTTCTAACACATGCCCAGAAGTGGTGAAGGAATTATGCCACCAGTTCCTTACAACTATGATATATGAATGATAATTTGACCACTGCATTTCCTTTTGGAGGAAGTGGGAGGGTGCCTAGTGTGCTTATTGGCATACCAATATTTATAGAGGGCTGCTTTGAAAGTAATGCCTCCTATTTTATTATTTTGGCCCATGACACCAGAGGCAGATGTTGGTGGTATGGCAGTGGAGGTTGAACCTTCCCACCATTATTCCATTATATTTGTTTCCGTGCGACAGATGGCAGCAGAGAGGCAGTCTGTCAGAGTGATATCTGACATGAAAGTGTGTATGAAGTAAAGGTATGCCATTGAATTCCTCCATGCAGAAAAAAATGGCACCCACTGACATTTATCTATGCTTTCTGAGTATTTGTGGTGACCAAACAGTGGGTGTGAGCACAGTGAGGTGGTGGGCGATACGTTTCAGTAGTAGTGACAGCAACAAGAGGTCACCTCCACTGGGGCAGATTTTAGTAAGCATGCAGTCTCATGTTCATCACTAGCAAAAAATGCATAGTTAATGGTGAGAATTGACTATCAAATAGCGTAATGGTGCTCTTTGTATCAGTTGTAGTTTCCATGCATATAAATAGGAGGCATAATTTTTGGAGCAACTTATTATTTCTGTACCTGGCCTTTGACACTGTTTAAAGAGTCCCAGAGATGAAGTGGAATGCCACTACTAAGTTCTATACACAGAGCAATTGGGAGTCTTGACCCAGAAATAGGAGAATTGAAATAAACAGGTTGACCCCACAGGTAGAAACGGTCAAGGGAAAACAAGATGAGTTATTATAGCATAACAGCAAATCTATCTGTTACAAAATTTTCCGTAGGTCTTATGCCAAAGTGGTTTGAAAGAAGTTAATCAGTTAGTTTTGTGGATGTTTGCTGATGTGTGAAGTGTCAGCCTAGATTAAAAGCCTGAAGACGCTTAATTGAAAAAATAACACAGAGATGATAGAAGTTGGCAACCTGGACCTAAAGAGAAAGAAGTTTACCTATAGACATGGAATAAGAGATGATAGGTAGGCTTTGACATGGAAGATAAATGATTAATATGTAATGGAATACTGGATTTATGTCAGTGGAACGAGATTGCATTTGTCAAGATGAGAACAAAAGAGAAGAGCGAGATGTGAAATAAGAAAGATAGGAATATTAGCTATGTTTTAGTTAGTGTGGTTTGAGAGGAGAGAAGCTTTAAAGATGGGGTTTGTAAAGATCCTATAGTATTTCCATACAAAACTTTCAGAAATATGTGAGTGCACCATGAGGTGCTTCCATGTGAAGAATCAAAGATGACATTTGGATTAAATGAATGGTAATGCTTCCAGGAAAGACCTTATTAGTTCTGTAGAGGACACTATTCATTCTCTGTCTACGTACCGCAAAATTGTGGTTCAACTTGCACCTGCAGCTGAGCAATGGGATGATATTAGAGACAGGGAGAAAACAACTTGTTGTAGGTGAGTTTTAGGTTGGTGCAGTCCAGAATTTAAGATGTCTCACTTCATTGATTCTCTTGTGGAAGATCTTTCATAATGTTTTGTCGGTATTCTTTGCTGTTTTCTTGTTGCTGTTTAGTGACTATATTTGCAAGCTAAGGTTATGCTTAAAGTTTGTCCTATTGTTGTTGAAGTACCATGGAAAATACTAATACGTGTCATAACATGCGTAAGTATGTAGATTTTGGGGGCCTGGATTGACTTAACTGCATTGCTCCCAAGTAATGAAACAAGGAGTTAGGAAGATCATCTAGTACATATATAGGGAAAATTTCCACTGACTGGAAACCTTATTTTGGAAATGTGTAACCAGTTGTATTTCTCCATATGTAGAGTTGAAGTATTTTCTTTGTTTATAGAGAGATCAAGGAGACAATGCTACTATAAATTTCCACTGTAAATTTCCTAGTTTTGACCTCCATCTTTACTACTCTGGGGACATCCTTGAACAGCTTAGTTTGTGGCTGGTTCTGGTACCTAGGGGACCACAGGACTTTCAGGCTGCTATGGCTATCTCATGTTTTTTTTTTTGTTTTTTTTTTTTGAATGCAAAAAAATGGAGTGGTGAAACTGGCTGAAGAGCAAGTAGCAACAAGTATAATCACAACCTTGGACTTCAGGAGAGTTAACTTTGCCCTTTTCAGGAACCTGCTTGGAAGAATCTCATGGGTCAAGTCCTAGAAGAGAGAGAAGTCCAAGAGAGATGGTCATTATTCAAGCATTTCATCTTCCAGGCTCAGAGTCAGTGCGTTCATTCTAGTAAGAAGACTAGCAAAGAAGACAGGAGACTTGCCTGGATGAGCATGAAGATAATGAGAGAAGTTGGAAGAAGAAAGTGTACAGGCTGTGGAAAAGGGGACAAGCCACTCAGTAGGAATACAGGAAGGTTATCAGAGTATGTGGGGATGTGATGGGAAGGCTAAGTCTCATTCGGTAGAGGGTGTAAAGAACAACAAGGAGGGCTTTTTCAAATATATCAGGAACAAAAGGAAGACTAGAGAAGATGTGGACCTGCTACTGTGCGGGTCAGAGGCCGTAGTTTTGAAGGGCTCAGAGAAGACTGAATGCCTTTTTTTTTTGCTTCAGTTTTCACTCCTGAGATCAGTGCTCTGGTACTCTGGATCCTGGAGACCAGAGAGGAAATCCAGAAAAAGGAAGACTTTCTCATGATGGAAGAAGCTTGGGTTAGAAATCAGTTGGGTGTACTTAACTCCCATAGGTCCACAGACCTTGATGGGGTGTACCCACAAGTGCGGAAGGAACTGGTAAATATTACTGCTTGGTGATACTCCATCATCTTCAAGAGGTCATGGAGAACAGGAGAGATCCTGATAACCAGAACAAGGCCAGTGTCACTCCAGTCTTTAATAAGGGCAAAAAGGAGGACCCAGGAAACTATATGCCTGTCAGTTTCACCTCCATCTCAGGAAAGGTGATGGAAGAGCTCATCCTGGAGGCCAGTTCTAAGCACATGAGGGATAAGAAGGTAGCCATGAGTAGTCAACTTGGTTTCACCATAGGGAATTCATGCTCAGTGAAACCTGATAGCCTCCTATGTCAGAATGACTGACTAAATAGATGAGGGGAGAGCTGTGGATGTTGTCTACTTGGAGTTCAGCAAGGCTTTCAACGCTCCCACAACAGTCTCATAGGTAAGCACAGAAAGTGTGGGCTGTATGAGTAGACAGTGAAGTAGATTAAGAACTGACTGTCTGGCAGGGCTCAGAGGGCTGTGATCCCTGGCATTGAGTCTGATTGGAAGCCTGCAGCTAGTGGTGTCCCTTAGGGGTCTGTACTGGGTCCAGTCCTGTTTAGCTTACTCATCAGTTACCTTGATGAAGGGACAGAGCACACCCTCAGCAAGTTTGCTGATGATACTATGTTGGGTGTAGTGGCAGATACACTAGAGGACTGTGCTGCCATTCAGAGACCTTGACAGGCTGGAGATACGGGCAGAGAAGAACGTCATTAAGTTGAACAAGAGCAATTGCAGGGTACTGCATCTGGGGAGGAATAACCCCATGCACCAGTACAAGCTGGAGGCTATATGAAGGCAGTCCTGCAGAAAAGGACCTGGGAGTCCTGGTGGGTAAATGGGCTGACCATGGGCCTGCAGTGTGGTTTGTGTCCAAGGATGACAATGATTTCCTGAGATGCATTAGGAAGAGTGTTGCCAGCCCACTGAGGGAGTTGATCCTCCCCCTCTACTCTGCCCTACTGGCGGCTGCATCTAAAGTACTATGTGCAGCTCTGGGCTCCTCAGAAAGACATGGGGCTCCTCGAGCTACTCCAGCAATGGGCTACAAAGGTGATAAAGGGGCTGGAGCATTTTTCCTATGAGGAAAGGCTGAGAGAACTGGGCCTGTCTAGCCTGGAGAAAACTGAGAGGATATCTTATTGATGTGTACAAATATCTTAAGGAAGGATATCAGAAGATGGGGCCAGACTGTTTTCTGTTGTGCCTGGCAGTAGGGCAAGAGACAGTGGGCTCAAACTACACACATCTGCACATGAAAAAACCTTCTTCACTGTGGGAGTGACTGAACATTGGCACTGATTGTCCACAGAGGTTGTGGAATCTCTTTCTCTGGAGATATTCAGAACCTGCTTGAATGTGATCCTAGACAGCGTGCTCTAGGTTACTCAGCTTGAAGCAGAGGGTTGATGCCAAGTGGTCTCTTTCAACCTCAGCCATTCAGTGATTCTGTTATAACGTGAAGTAGGCCTGAGATGCTCTGTGGTTTCCTCATTTTGTTTTCTTGAGACTTTGCTACTAAATCAGAACAAACATTTTGCTGAACTTTGAAAGCTGTTTTATATCTTTTTAATTTGCTCTGTTGTATGTTTAGTAAACAAATAGTCAGCTTTTTTTCTTCCGTGTTATATATTTCCACCTGAACTGTAATAGGAGAATCTGAGAAGTTGAGCTTTTTTCCTTCACTTTCAGACTTCTTACTACATGTGTCCTCTGAGACAACACCAGCAATAGCTCGGTGCATCGCTTTAGGATTCCTGACAGAGAAGCCCTGCTAACAGAAGTCAGTGCTGCGTCGGTTCAGTTGTTGAGGTCTGCTTGATTACCTCCCCCCTTCCAATTGTCTTTTTTTCAAGTTCTAAAAATTGTTCATCAGATTTATCATTGTTTTTTAAGAAAGTCTTCAGGAACATGACCTGAGGTTTTACAGGAAATCTCGAAATAAAAGTAATAATATTGTTATACATTCTCTCACATTCAGCCTCACATGCTATCACAAAAGTAGCCTTGAAGCTGTTTTAGTTTTACAGCAAAGAGTGTTTCTTTTCATATCAGGTAATCCGATCTGCTGTTTTTTTTCCCCTTGGCTTTGAAAACATGCTTTTATATTAATAATCCTGGATTTTGTGTTGAAAGTTGATTGCTCTAATTGCTGTTTGGTATTCAGTAACACTAAATGAAGGCTCGAAAGTTTTTGTTTTTCCTTTTTCTTCTCTGAAATGTATCAATATGTATTTTTAGAGTTCACCATTAGTGGATGTATAATCTCTGTGTTTGCTTTTATTCTTGGCCACTGGGAGTTTTGCTACCAGCAATAAAAGACAGCCTCCATGTTGTACTGCACAGTATAGATATTGTAAATTTTGGTCTTGCTTTCCATTGATCTGGTTTGTCATGTGGGAATCATATTCAGCTGATCTTTATTTCCTGAGTCAGAAATTCTGTTTTACCCATCTTTGGGGCTTTCAGCATTTATTCTCAGTGGGCTGTCAGGTATTGCACATAAAAGCAAAGGTTCAAAGGCATATAAAGAAGGTTGAGGTCTGAAATGTTTACTTAACACTGTCTTTTTTTTTTTTTTTTTTTTTTTTTCTTTTAACAAACATTTGCCAGACTGAAGGATCAGCATGAAGCCTTAATAAATTTTAGACTTTTTAGACTCTATTATGAACATTTTACATGTGCCTAGCTTTGGCCTAGCCTGGAACGCATCAGCTATAAACTTGCTACATATATGTTTACCAATTTAACAGCATCAAAAGGTTTTTTTTTGTGTGTGTTAAGTTTATTGATTATTTTTCATTTCTGGGACTGCTGCTGTCACTGTGCTAAAAAAAAAAACTTAAATAAGGCCACTGCTGCTTTTAGTTAAAAACTGCAAATACAATAATAAAGATACCAACCTTTCTTGTTGTGATTGTATCCTTTTTGAGGAAGAGTGATACTGTTTGTCACCTGCTGCCACAGGTGAGGTAAACAGTCATAATCTTAACAGCTTTTGTGCTATTTTGTGTATAGTCTCCTGGGAAACAAATGCCTGAAGTTTGGATTTGAACTTGGGGACAGCAATGCGAAGCTCTAGATCCTGATATTATGGTTGTTTTTCACCTTTCTCGTATGAACTGAAGCACATTCAAGTCTTGGTGTACTGAAGCGCATCTGATTCTCTACTTCCACTTTCAGTGTATTTTGTTTTGTTATTTATTACTGACCAAGGAACCAATTATGGATCTTGAGATCCATTAAAGAGATTAATTCTCTCTTTTTCTGGTTGCTTTCTTGTTTGTCGTTGAGAGAACTTAGTGCTCTAAGGTTGGCTCAGAGCGACCTCTTTATTCTAGAGAAGCTGTGGTGTGCCTAGGGTCAGGTGTTGAGAAATTGGAAACAGGTGAGAGGAAGGCTATCAAAAGCTGGGGGGGGGGGGGGGCGGGGGGGCGGCAGTGCTTCTTTTATAGCTCCTTTACCTGCCCCACGATAACCACCAATAATAAAGCTGTTATGGAGCAGAGCTCTTTCTTGGGTTCCTAGTCCTATCCTTCCTGAGTTGTGTATCCTCTTTATTTGGAAGTTATGTTGCATGTTTAACTTAGTATTTAGTCACATGTGCCTCCTTTCTTCAACTTCTCCAGCCGAGATAGAAGAATGGGACAGTACAGACAGCTTTCTTCAGGTAGATGGGTTATCAGAGCCTGCCATCTTTTTTTTTTCTCTTCCTTTTTGGTTGTTTCTGTCAGTAATGAAATTTGTCACTCTCGTAGCGCTAGTTCAGCTTCCCTCACTTTAGTAATCAAATGTAATTACAGCTCTCCAGGGTTGGTTCATCAGCTTACTTTACTTTGCTAAGGTTAAGAGAGAGGTGTTTTCCCATCCAGTTCTTCCTAGACTTCTATTCATTACTTGTCTTATTTTGAGTTGGGAAGAACAGCTTGGAGAAATGAAGAAAGGAACCAAAAGAAGCCAGATTTGAAATCTTCACTATAAGAAAGCATTTTATTAGCTAGTGTCACCTGAAGTAGTGTTGATGCTTATTACTGCAGCACCTGCTGCCACCCGAGTGAGTGTACTTTGAGGCTTGTTTGAGTATTTGACACTAAATGGCACTGTGATTTCCCACCATGTGCTTTTGGTGGGGGTTTTTCACAAGTTCAGATGGAACTAAAACCATATGGCTTTTGTTTAATCTTTTCTGAATGGGCTTCAGCTAGGAAAACTGCATGAGAAGATGTCTTACTGTTGAATTCGAGATTAATGGGAGCATAGATTTCTATATGCTTCTCTCAAGGCAGTCCCCAGACACCAATTTCAGGAAAGTTCACTGAGGTATCATTTGTAATAATGATAAAATCTCATAAATCTTATTGTGAAGCATTGTGAGCGGTTTTGATGCAGTTGTTCAGTGGATGCGTAAAATCTCCAAAATGTGTCTTTTCATGGGGAATTATTTGGATATAAGACTTTCTAACCTAGGGCACTTCACCATCTGTCCAGGTGGTGATGTGATTGTCGTTATTTGTAGCTTATTGTTAGCTGTTTGGTTAGTGCAACCAGATGTGAAGATTGTGATTTGATGTTGGAAATATTGAAAGTAAGAGCTGTCTTTAGTTAAATGTATCTGTTTTCTGATTTGTTTGCCCTATTCTCACAGGACTATGGAAGTCATTTGGTGTCTTGGCATTTATTTTCAGTGTTCCTGGCCTGGTTCTGTGTGAGCTTGGGTGTGAATCTCGTGCTGGATCAGCTGGGTATTGTGCTTCTCTGGAAAGGGGGAGCTCCCTGTGGCAGGAGGGCTGAATCCTCTGGGTAGAGTAGGGATTTTGCCCTGACTGAGCAGCTGTCTGGAGAAAAAGGAACTGAACATCATCATAAGTTTCATCATATTTCACTTCTAACCCCAAGTTTTTTTTAATTGATTTTTTTTTTTTCTTTAACACGAATACACATATTTCTCTATGTATTCTCAGAACAACTGAACTTTCCAATAGGCCTTAGGACAAAATAACTCAGAGAAGTAGAAAAGAGCTGTAACAAAACAGGGGGCTCATCTGCATATTTCTCCCTTTTGGGAAGAGGGCTAGAAGTCAAATAAATGACAGTGACAGTACTGGGTCTGCAGTAATGACATGGTGATACTGCAGAGCCATGTGTTGGTGTCAAAGAAACTTCTGTGGTGACTACTGGGAGACAGAAATTATGTTCTTATAGATCAGAAGTATATTTTTAATAAACAGGAAGTAGTATCTTAGAAGGTAAAATATGTATGTTGAGATGAAATATTGCTAGCCAATAAAAATGAAGTGAATAAAATCATGTGGTGAATGTGGGTCTACTTGACAAAAATACTGGGGTGTTTTTCAGATTGCTCCAGATCTAAATTTTCATTTGAAATCCCCATATTCCTGTTGGGATGCTAATCCTAATCTTGAGAATGTAAACTTGCTAGAGTGGTGTTTTCCTGAGTCTGCAGGTAATCTGGAATGCCAACTCTATTCTCATTCTGATTTCTATTAATCCTTTGTAAGGCAGTCATTCTTAACGATGGTCTGTAAAATTCATCATTAGCAGCTTCGTTTATTGTAAATTTTGTGTCTGCGAAGGGAAGAATGATGATTGTCAGGAACATCAGCAAGAAGGAAAGTAGAGAATGAATAAATGTAAAGGGGCAAATGGAAAAGGAAAAAAGGAGAATTAAGAGATATAAATATGGTAATTGTAAAGATGAATGTATTTCTACTCTGATATTGGGCATAACAACTAGATAGTGGAAAATGATTAAAAACAGTTATTCCGTTATAGATCATTTTCCTTTCTGTGCCCTCGTTCAAAACATATCACTTAGGTGAATGAAAAAGTTAATGGCAGGTTATGAGCAGTAGTTTGCATTCCTATGCTTGTATGCCAGAGGCAGCAGCCAGGAATTTCATGATGTCTGTAAAGTGTGATGCATCCCACTTGTTTCCTCTCCCTGTCCGTGTGCAGTCTGTGCCAGCAGCACCATGTTGTAGTCCCCATGCTGTATCCATGCATCCTCACTTCAACACGTGGACTGGCTCCGGTCCCTCTTTCAAGCCCCTGACCTCTGCTCAGTGTCTGAGTGTTGCAGCTGAGGGGAGTAAGCTTCTGCTAATGAAACAGATAAAAAGTCTCTGGAATCTATTAAAGCTTTGCATTAACTTAAATCATACCCTAAGAATGAATGTAGTATTACTACAAAAAAAAATCGGATTAGAATGAAAGGAACCTGCAGACTTCAGTAACTTCCACACATCTGTATAAATTTTGTTTAATTCTAATAAAATAAAAGTGAATCTCAGTAACCATAATGAAATAAAATGAAGCTGTTCCTGACTTGCATTCATGTAGTCAGACAGCACTATTACTTGAAATGGCACTGGGCTCAGTCTGTCCGTAAGGACAGCAGCGCTGTGCTTTATGCTGGGGGAGCTCTGCTGGTAAGAAAATAGCAGGACTCGATCTGTTCGATCTGGGAAAATCAAATGTTCCCGTGGTAGATGGGCACTAGGAAAGTTGTTGTATTGTAGTTTATTACTAACAATGTGTTTTGAATTTGTATAGCAGGTACTGTTACATTTAGTATTCAAATGTACGTGGCTTTGAAAGTGTTTTATTTCTTTAGCGTTTTCACATATCATTATGTTAATACAGTAATGTTCACACTAACATAGACAAGTCATGTTCTAGCTGAAAGTTCTGTCAGTATTTTTGGGAAAGAGATAATTCATTTTTTGCCTTGTTTCACTCTAATAAAAGTCTTCTATATTTAGCTTTATTTTCCTCTTTCTTTCTTTCTTTCTTTCTTTTTTTTTTTTTTTTTTTGTTAAGTCTGTTGGCTTTGCTATGCCAGATCATTACTAGCTTTACTTTCTGCTGCATTTTATCATAATGCTCTTTGAGTATAAATAAACTCTGGTATGCTAAACCTAATAGCAATTAAACTGGAAGTGTTTGTGTTTCATCACTGTGAACTTCGCGAAATGTTTCCATGACAACCTCCATGCTAGTTAAGGCAACCAGAGGTGATCAACAGTTTATATATTTTTTCACTCTTGTAGGAATGGAATTTGTGTTGACAGTTCTGGCCTTTAATGGCACTTTTGTACTGTGTGAAAGTATTTGTTTACTAGATCATATGCTGTTAACTGTCAGGCTGCGATAGAGTGACTGCTTTTGATAAAAGGACTGCATTACATCTGTGAGTCTGTGAAGCTCTTGTACTTTAATTACTCACATCAGTGCAGAAGTAGCCATTTGCTTCAATACACTTAAAAATTAGACTTATTAGTTCTGAAGCATTAATGGTGAGTTAATGTTGTCTTTTTTTTTTTTTTTTTTTTGAAACTAAAAATTGAAAGGCTTTTTTTTTGTTATAAACTATGATATTTACAGTGATGAAAATCACATTCTTTGCTATGGAATGATAGAATTATGTGTGCTATGAATTATGATTTTCAGGACCTGTTTTCATATTTAGCTGATGAAGTCTGTCTTGCTGGAAGCTGAGATACACTGGCTATGGTTAAGGAGAACATCATTTAAGAACTGTTTTCTCTCTTGCAAGTTTAAAAGCTGAGTGTATGTAATGTGTGACTGAAATCTCTGTAATGTAACAGTACGTGTAGACTTGTTTATGGTATGGGCACATCTGACAGAAAGCGCTCAGAATTAAACTTTTTTTTCATAGCTTTTCCCTTTATAGAGCACTTTCTACGTAGAACATCTGGAAATCAGCAGGTGGGTTATCTAACCTTTTCGTCAGCTAATAACTGCTGCTATGGCAAGTGCGCTCGTTAGCAGCAGTGAGATGGAGGGCACAGTCAGTACGGAGTTGAGCTGCTGTTTGTGTCAGCTCCTTCTCAAGCTGATTGTTGAGTATCTTCCTAACCTGTGTGTGTATGAGGCGGTCGTTTGTTTTTGTTACTTCTTCATAGAAGTATTTAGAGGGTACAACATTTGTGTTCTAAAAGTCCTTTTTCAAAACAAAGACTAAGAATTATGTTGCAATAAATATCTTGTTTTTGGAGGAGAGGTAAGATTTAGTAATGTTCATGTATATTCAAATGTGAGATTTGATACCTGTTGCAAGACCTATGTGTCAAGATATTATTTACATTGAGGGCTGCAGACTTTTGGACGTGTCACTAAGTAAGTAATTAGTTAGATGTTTATTGTTTTGAGCAATGATGCCATCACTGTTTTAAGCAACTCTTAACTTCTGAGGGATCTGTTGAAGTTGATGGTGTGAAACTGGGTAAATTAAGACTTTATATGGCATATATTTATATGGGTGTTGTTGCTTTTGTATGGTTTGCATGTTTGTCTCCTCTGCTGAGTCAGGAGTTGTTTATATGGTTGTTGTGACAGTGGGAAGGGTGTCAGAAGTTTGATACTAGAGTTCTCCAAGCTTCAAATTGTAAACAGGGTACTTCTTACACCACCCACTGTAAGATGCTGCTGTTAAGGTAATACTTTTGCCTCATCTTTGGGGATTTGCTGTGCTTTCCCTTGTGTGGGAGTGCTGCGATATTAAGCAGAACTTTCCAGAGAAGGTAGACAGGGAAAGCTGCCTGCACATGCCCTCTTTCCAACACCAGGTATGTTTTAGCTGTGGAGCTTGGTCTGTGTTGAGGAATGTGCAGTAAACATGACTGCTATCTGCTGTCACACCTCAAACTTTCTGTGCTTGCTTCGGAAGTAATGAGATGGATAGACTTGAATTGTTGAGAAAAGTTTCAGGTCAGATTTATGGTTTAAGCAACTGAGCTCAATTGTGGGCTAAATCTATGGTGAGAGCTTGAAGCTGTGTCTCTGAATGCATGCATACATGCATGGTCAGAAAATTCAGTTCACAACATGCTTGCAAATAAAAATGTGTGGGTTACTAGAATGAATGTATTTTATTTTAGTACTAAGATGTAGGCTTTAATTTTATGTTGGTCACTTGGTTGTGAAAAGCTGCCTGCTACTTAGGCATATAATAAAAATGAGCAATGCATGCTTGTTTGTCCAAATCAGTATTTACAAACAGCAGGTTGTCATCATATCTGAAGTAATGTGCAATCTGAATTTGTGTGTGTGTGTTTGTAGTATAATGACATTACTTTAATCTGTACTGTAACTCTGGGATCATTTCACAGAAAAGTGATGAAGGTAGCCATGAACTAGGAGGGACAAACAGGCTATTAACCCTAATGCCTTTTTTCCCTAGGAAAGATGAATTAATATTGGAACTGAATCAGAGATGGGCTGCAGGGGTGATCAGGAAATGGAAAGCTTATCTTGTAAGATGAGATTAAGAAACTGTGACATGTTTAGCTTAATGAAACAAAAACTGAGGATATGATTTCTCTTTTATATTTCTAAATACATTAGGGAAAGGCAGAGAAGGCATCAGGGAGAGAGAATAGCAATTTAAGCTAAGAGACATTGTTTGAACAAGTATTAGTCTAAATGGGCCCTGGATAAATTCTGACTGAAAGGCAGAACATTCAAGGCAGAACCAGGCATCCAAGTTGGGCAGCTGGCAAGAGATTTCAAAGAGGAGTCTGATGAACTTAGCAACATAGTTGGCATAGCGTCATTGCTTTAAGTAGAAAAGATTACACACGGCAACTCAGAATGTTCCTTCTGAGATGTGCCCATCTCTTTTGCTTAACTAGATCTATAAAACCTCTGTGCTTTCCTGTCACACGGTACTTTGAAAACTTGTAGATGGACTCTATGAGAAACTTGTAAAAATTATTTGGTTTATTTAATTCAAAGGCACGTTTAGTTCTTCAGTAGCTTCTGGAGTCTGTTTTCAGATAAAATGCCTTCTTCAGAGTTAATTTTATCCTGGAATTTTTTAGCTGTTTTTTTTTTTTTTTTCTTGATTATTTTGTATCTATGGGAGTACTGCCTTTAAAATCCTCTTTTGATTCATCTTTCTGTAGTTAGCTACAAGGTTTAACCAACCTAAATAGCTTCATATTTTCCTCTTTGGTATCTTCTGTGCAGCTGGAAAGAGTAGGTGATTATTACCATATTCTTGACAGAACATTGTGTAACCAATCTGTGCACTTACTTAATTCATTCAAACATTCATTTCCAGTCTCTTCTTTTATAATTTAACTTCCTGACAACATTTTAAGTTCATCAGTACTTTGGGGTACTCAAAGTTGAACAGAAATTACTCAAAGTAATTGAGTATGGAAACATCACATTAGGGATTGAACTGCGTTTGAGTACTCTTAGCAGCCAAAGAAGTCTAGTGGCAAAATGATGTCAGCTTCTCCTGAGACAACCCCACCGCTGTGGTCTTTTGCTTAGTAAAGAGTGGGTGGAGGGAGAAGAAGAGAGGTAGGGTCAGTTGATTCTGTTTTCTTGTCCTCTGTTTCTATACATACATAATCCTAAAAACTGTCAGTCTTCTACCCAGTACTAGGGTACTGGGTACTACCAGGCACTTCTGTGCCTGATACTCAGATGGCACAGTTGTGCTTCCTTCTTTAAAACATCTTGTTTTTGTCACTTCAGTGAAGTCTCAGGAAAAAATGACAAATACAGATCACTTTCCCATATCTTCTCTCCTGACCTCCTAGAGCTCAAAGGCTCTCAGACGTCATCCCTGAAGGTTTTTCAGTGATTGATTTTTACCTAAGGCTATATTCTTTGCTTATTTTAAAAGGAAGTTCTTTCATGTTTCCTGTTTATGAGACTCTCATAAAGTGGACTTCAAAATCTTCTTGACTCTTAGGAAGAAACTGAATTCATCTGTGCTCTATTGAATATGTGTATCACCTGACAGTTGTTAAGGTTGTACTTCTGGATGTATAGGACTCAATTTCTGGACTGTATTTCTCCCTTCCAAAGTCCTGATAGGCTTTTGTGAAAATATATGGCAGCAGTATAATGCAGTGTGCATCACCAACCCCCCCCAAAAAAATCAAAACAAAACCAAAAACTGGGTATGTATTCCGGACTAGGATGTTACCGATGAAGATACTCCCTTAGTCTAGGTGTGACCATCCTTTCAGATGAAATATTATTACTCAGATCCAGTGCCTTTTTGGAAGGGGCCCTTTCATGTCTCCCTTCCTATGTAGATTTTTTTTTTTGCAGTAGGAGCATCTTCTTCTTCACTTGGATGAACAGTATTTCGGGGATCTTAGCACTCAAGTCAGCTGCTTACAGGAAGTTTGACACGTTAGAAAGAAGGAATGCCATCCAGAGGGACCTTGACAAACTTGAAAGTTAAGCCCATGTGAACATAATAAGGTTCAACACAGCAAAGTGCAAGGTTTTGCACTTGGGTCGGAGTAATGTCAGATATGTATACAGACTGGGAGAAGAAATCCTTGAGAGTAGCCCTGTGGAGGAGGACCTGGGGGTCCTGCTGGATGAAAAACTGAACATGAGCCATCAGTGTGCTCTTGCAGCTTGCAAATGCTATTCTAGGCTGCATCAGAAGATGGGTGGCCAGCAGGGACAGGGAGGTGATTGTCTGTCTCTGCTCTGTCCTCGAGCAGCCCCATCTGGAGTACTGTGTCCAGGTCTGTGGCCCCCAATACAAGGAAGATGGAGCTGTTGGAGCGTGTCCAGGGGATCAGAGGGCTGGAGCACCTCCCCTATGAAGACAGGCTGAGGAAGCTGGGTTTGTTCAGCCTGGAGAAAAGAAGGCTACAAGCATTATATAAAGGGGATTATATAAATGAGGGGAATCAACTTCTTGCAAAGGTAGACAGTGATAGGAATAGGGGGAATGGTTTTAAGCTCAAGAAGGGAAGGTTTGGGTTGGATGTTGGGGAAAGTTGTTCACAGAGAGAGTGATGAGGCACTGGAACAGGCACAGAGAGGTTATGGATGCTACATTTCTGGAGGTGTTCAAGCTCAGGTTGGATGGGGCCCTGGGCAACCTGGTCTAATACCAGATTTGGATGTTGATGGCCCTACCCGTGGCAGGGGGATTGAACTTGATGATCTTTGGGGTCCCTTCCAACCCAAACTATCCTGTGATTCTAAGTTCTGTTCCTGTACCTGAGTCATCCCATTCATATAAAAGAAACTGTCTGATACACAATTAACAATTGGAAAGTTAGTGTGAATTCTCTTTTCTGGGAAGTAGTCAAGTTCTACTAATGGTACAGTGGTTTTGGAGCAAGATGTTTGATACCACCTGTGGGCTGTCTTGATCATCCTGCAAAATGAGCTGGTCCTCTTCACCTCGAGGCACTGTGAACGGAAGGCTTCTGTTTGATATCCCTGAAGATGTTTTTCTGAGATACAATTCGGATACTTTCAGAAGGCCTGGGCCTTGTGTTAGTCTCTGTTGCATTTGTTCAAATTTTTATGAGCAGCTAAAAATATGCATATCTTCTTCCTGTCCCCATAAATGTTCTTCTGGAGTTAAAGTAGGAAGAGCTAGATGGTCAGTCTTTAGTACAGATAATTTTGGTAACATGATTAATCGTGTTACATGGAATAACTGGAGATTACCTACCTCTTTTTTAGGCTCTGCTAATGCAGAATTTTGGGATCATGTCAGAAGTCTGCATAAGTCTCACTACCTTAAATTCTGAGTGCTGGGTAGCTCCTTACTGGGTAGAACATCAGTAGCAGACATCTTTCAGGAAAAACTGGTCAACTGGACATGTTCCCAGTCTGCTCATCTGCCAGTTCTCATCTGTCTGCCTGATCTAGACTTCAGTCCCACACAGTCTTCTGTGTTGGGTGAGTTACTCAAGATTTCACCCAAGCTTGAGCCCAGTCTTTTTACCAGTAGTATCAATCAATGCTTCAATTCCTTATACTCCTTGAAAATCTGGTTACAGTATTAAATAAAATCCACAAATGGATGCAAGTCTAGTACTTAGGATACTTGAGCATGAAGACTTTAGTTTCTTTTGGTACTCTTTCCTGAAGTTCACAGAATAGTTGAGACTGGCAGGGACGTCCAGAGATCCTGCAGTCCACCTGCCTGTCTCCAGGAATGCTGGTTATAACAGGTTGAACAATTGGATTTTCCATATCTAGAAGGATGGAGAGTCTACAAGAAGTCTGGGCAAGCTATTCCACTGTTCAGCCACATGGTAAAAATGTGTTTTTGTATGTTCGGATAGTTATGTTCAGAAATTACCAGTCTTGGTCACAGGAATGCTATTGCATTATGAGATTGATAGTTATGCATATAGTTTTAATTAGTGTTCTTTCAGGTTTTTAAAAAAATGGTTTCTAATGCTGTCTTTAATCTGAAAATTATTTTAACTCTTTCTCTCCTCCAAATTCCTATATTCTCATACAGACTTTTTTTACTCCTTCAGCATCAAATGAGGTCTTGCTTTTTGTGCAGCTGGGATTGCTTTCTTCTGGTAACTCCTAAGACTGTTCCAAGAGCTGGCAGATAAGCAGTAGCTATGTCTGTGCAGACTTTTGAAATTGCAAACTGAGTCAGAGTCCTGTAATAACTGCAGATGTGGTTTTATTTTTATTTTTATTTTTATTTTTATTTTTATTTTTATTTTTATTTTTATTTTTATTTTTATTTTTATTTTTATTTTTATTTTTATTTTTATTTTTATTTTTATTTTTATTTTTATTTTTATTTTTATTTTTATTTTTATTTTTAACTTGAGTTCTGGCTCAAGGTATGTCAGTAGCTCACTCTCAGATATCTGTTTTAGTGATACTCAATCAGGAATTCTGTCCAGATCTCACTGAACTTCACACCATTACGAAGGCTTCCAGAGTTGATGTGATTCTTCATTACAGTAGTTAGGAAGTTTTGCTTAGGAGAAGGACTCTTCATACTTCCCTCAGAATATGTGGTTCTAAGTTACTGCTGTGTGTCACCAGTGATGAGATTAATGTAGTCATGCTTTATTACTCAAAAGATGAAAATCTTAATGATTTTTCAGGTATGTAGCCTGTGTTTGTATTCAGACTTTGTCTTCCTCAGTCCTTCAAGATGCCTAAGATTGTTTTTTTAAAACAAACCACCTAATCATTCTTGTCTGTATGTCCTTATGCGGCAGCCAGCAGGCATGATCTGATGGCGCTCTCTACAAATGCGAAAGGTAAAAAGCTCTTTGTAATGTATTTTGGGCAAATGTATGTATTGACTAAGCAGCTCAGATGTTTTGGAAGAGCATTACAAGGATTGGTTAACTTCTTCATCTTTAATCGTATTTTCATGTTTTATGTCTATGTCATTGAAAATGCAAAGGAAACTGTTAATAAGTTTTCCAAGATGATACCAATTTTGACTAACAGAGAACGCGTTAGAATGCTGATTTGTTATTCTTGCATTTTGGTGCCTTGGAGATTTATCTGCCTAGTGATGTGTGGATTTCCATACAAATGCAGTAATAGGGTATTTTCCATTATCTCTTTCACTACTTGACCAAGACTTCATTTTCCTGCTGTATTTTTACTTTGGCCATTATTCTTCTCTTAACGTGTTGCTTATCCGAATTAATGCTTTTTCAGTTGGTTAAAAAACAACAATCTGTCATGTAAAAATTAGCTGACAAAATTTTTACTTAAAAATCTTTTTTTTTGGGGGGGGGGAAGGGGGGTTCATAGATGCCAAAAATTTTGCTGTTGTAAAGATGGGCAATCTAATGTCAGAATCATATTGTTCAAATCATGTTGGAATTCGCCGACTATGTGAGCTTGGTCTTAAGGAGGCTGTATAGTCTTACATATAGTAGTGTTTGAAAGGAAGTACTTTGACTAAGGCCTTCTGCATTTGATGGTTGTCTTAGGATGCACACAATTTCTTTAACATTTTAATGAGTCGAAGGTAAACACTAATATATTTTATAAACCTATTTAGTTGTATGCTTAATGAGATTACTGTGGTCAGGAATGTTAAGTCCTCTTTTCCTCCATTGATTGTTAAATTCTTGGCCCCTTGATAGTCCTCAGTAACCTGGTCTGATCTCATAGCTGAGCCTGCTTTGAGCAGGGCACTGGGCTAGAGACCTCCTGAGGTCCCTGTGGGATTCTGTGGCTGAGAAGTACTGCCTAAAGCTCCTAGGCCTGGTAGAGGCTCACTTGCTAGCTTGAAAACTTAACTAACGTTTTTACACAGACAATACGAGTCTTACTCTATGCTCCTTCCTGTTAGATATGTTTGTTATTATAAGCTGATAATGAATCCTCTACTTTCCTTCTTTGTCATTATTTTGTTTTCTGTGTTTCATTTTGTTTCTGTGAGACAAGCAAGTTTTGTAATAAGAGTGAGATAGGCATTTTTTTTCTCTTAATGTTGATGTGATCATTGTTAGGGCACTTGATGATTTACTCAAAGGCGTAAACAGTTGTATGATATGTCTATGGGCTTTGTGAAGTCTGCCTCTCGTTTTACTTAGTTCATGTTAAAAACAAAACAAAAACTGTTCAAAAGAGTGCTTGAATTGTCCTGAAGCAGACCCATTTTGTGAACATTTTCATTGGTTTTGTGGGACTCCGTGAGCTGACTCTGATAATTTTGTTTAACACAAAATCATGATCTTCTAAAGGGGTGAGAATTGCTTAGAAAACATGTTTAGTAAAACCATAGGGGATGACTGTGATCATCCAGTTGGATCTTCAGCATAATAGTAATTCTATAACAACTTCAAGAATTAATTCCTATTTGAAGTAGAGCGCATATTCCAAGGGGGAAAAAAAAATCAACACTGGTTTAAAATACTTACAATGATGGAGATCCCATGACAGCCCTTACTAACTTGCTGCACTGGTAATTTTCCTCACTACTAGAAATTATTTTTGGTCTAAATCTGTTCAACTTCAGTTCCCTCATTAAAACTCTCCCTTGCTGTGTTGCCTGAAGAAAGTGTGACAATGGGTAGGCTGCTGATTTGAGGGCTCCTGCCTTTTGTGCTGACCTGTATTGTTTCATTATTTCCTCTCTGCCCCCCTCTGATTCCAGCTGTTTTGTCCTCTGTACTCAGATGTTAAGCTTTCCTATGCAGAGATTACCTATTTGTTCTGTTTGTACAACACTGAGTAGAGCTATGTCTTGGTTGGTAATGGGTGCTTCTCAGCAATTGCTGTGTCATGAAGGCGTAAAAGATTAAAAAAAAAAGAAAGTGCTTTTATCCCACATTAGCAGCTTTAAGCCTGTAAAGTACTACTGTAATCTTTGGGTATGACTTCCTTTGTCATTCCTTTGCCAAGGACTTCCTCAGTTTCTGCCTTGCAGACAATGAAGATTGGATGAAGTCCTCCTATCTTTTAGAAAAACTGTTGATCTCATTGATGAGACTGGCTAAAGGGAAGGAAAACTTACAGGGATGGAAAATCCATTGTAGTCCTTCGTAACCTGGTATAGTACATAGCAATTCAGTGTTCAATTCTTGTCTCTAAATTCTAATCTGAATTTGTTTTGCTTCAGCTTCCCAGGGTGTTTTTATCTCTCTCTTAAGAGATGAAGAGGGGGAAATACAATACCATTGTTAAGCTTCTGCCATGCATTTGGGTATTTACAGGCTGTGGTTACATCTTCCATAATCTTCTCTTTGGTAAACAGAATAGATTTGCTTTTTCACTGCCAGGCCTGTTTTCCAGTGATTTAATTATACTTAGTGTGTTCTGTGAATCCTCCCCATTTAACCAGTGCCATGTCTGAATTGTCATTATCAGAATAGCGCTGCTATTTCAGTAGGAGTGACCCTGGTGTCAAATACTCAGGTAATACAGCTTCTCAGTCACATTTCTTTGCTTATACATTCAGAGATTACATTAGTCCTTTGACCACTGCCAGTTAATGTTCAGCTGATTATATACTGTAGTTCTTCCAGTTACTCTTTCCTGGGAAGAGTTCCTTGTTCTATTGAAAGGAGCCTACACTATTTGTTGTTACATATAGCATATATATTTGTTGTTCCTGTTGTAATGGATATTGTGTTAAGCTAATTTGTTAAATACACTGTAGGTATGCTCTGAATGTCATATACACTTTGTTATTTGTTATAACTTCATTCTTAATGCCTTTGCTACTACCAAACGCCTCCAGCTTCTTATCAAATTTATCTTCCATGTGGAAATCAAATTTCGTGTTTAACCAACATTTGCTGTCCCAAAGTGACTAGGCCCAAAGAATGTATCTATTGCATGTCTATTATTTCTTTTAATCTCCCTAAGTTTTGAAGATTTCTGATTGTACAGACATGTACACAGTGTAGTTTTATGATTTCATGGAAGTCTAACATTGGTTTGAGAATTCAAAATTTTTGAGTTATACCTCAACTGTGGCTTGGCCTGTTGGAATAGTTGGTGACAAAAAAGAGATGTTTTTTCATTCGGGCCCCTCATGATATTAGACTAAGGAAGAAAAGGACTCTAAAAAGTCTACTGTGAGTAGGACAGCTTGCCAGAGTCTATCACTGTTTAAATTTTGGAGGTGTTTTATCCTTTCTTTCATCAGCTTTCCATGTCAAGGAATGGATAGAATCTGTTTCATGAAGAACTTCGTTAAGAGTTTGGATTTTGGGCTAGTGAATTGCTTTCCCAGCACTGCTGTTTAGTCATATGATTGGTATTGTGAAGGTTATTTTTTCCCTGAATCTGCATTCTCAAATAAGCTAATTGTCCTGCAGGCATAGTGACTTGTACTGACCTTATGTTTTCACTAATTCTCATTTCTTTGCCGTGTTGCACTGATCAAAAATCAAGAATATTGATGTGGACTTCAGAAACAGCAGCATCGCTGTCTTATCTACCTGCCATCTTTTTCAGGTAGAAATCTTCAGTTCTCCTTCTCTTTAAATTAAATCCTGTCCTCTTATTAACCTTTCTCTTATGGTTTACAGAAGAGGATTCTATGGATGTCCTGAAGCACTGATACAAGAAATGAGATGGGGAGTCCATTAGA
Organism: Lagopus muta; assembly: GCF_023343835.1. NCBI lineage: Eukaryota > Metazoa > Chordata > Aves > Galliformes > Phasianidae > Lagopus > Lagopus muta. The sequence continues at coordinate 25,849,035 of NC_064433.1, read as the reverse complement.
AGATAGATGAGTGATACCTGGATTGTATTTTCTCATAAAGATCTTTCTGAAACCAGTCCTGGCTGAACTCAGCTCCCAGAGTAGTAGTAGGACTTGTGCTTTGTACTTCAAGGACAGAAGGAAGTTTGGTAACTTCTGGAAGGAGAGTGCAAAGAGGTTGGGAGCCAGGCTGTTTTCAGTAGTGCCCAGTTCCAGGATGGGAAACTGCGAACTAAGCATAGTGAGTTCCGTCTGGACGTCAGGAAGCACTTTTGTGCTGCAAAGGTGACAGAGCACTAGCTCAGATTGCTCAGTGAGCTTGTGGAATCTCCTTACTGAAGATTTTCAGAAGCTGCCTAGATGTGGTCCTTGGCACCCTCCTCTGGATATTCCTGCTTGGGCAAAGGTCCCTTCCAGCCTCAGCCATTCTATGATTCATCCTGGCAGGTTTTTTTTTTTTTTCCCATGGGAAGGGTCTTTTGAGAGTTACGGGGATGTGGTGGAGAGAAATTAGGTTGGGTTGACGGATGTTCGTTATATGGAGCACTTAAAATCATGAACAACCCCAAAGGGGAGAAAATACAGATAGAAAAGAAAGCACTTCTTCTTAGAAATGGGAGTAGTAGAAACAAAATCTTGCTTGGTTAATACTTTGGCATTTCTTTCCATAGTTATTGTCTCAATAAAAATAAATAACAAAGATCTCTTTTCCTTTCCCCATTATTTTATCTGTATCTCAGTTCCTTCCCATACTTGGCAAAAACGGCAATGAAACCAGTTCTTTATTAAAAAAAATGCTTTTCACACTTAGCTTGTAAAAGAGAATCAGTGAAGCTTTATACAATAGCAATTATTCTTTCTATATTTTCTGGCAGTTACTGCTTATTAATTTTGAAAAGTGGAGGTTCATGGAGCAAGAGGAGAAAGAAAACTTTAAGAGATCTGCTTTTTTTTTTTCTTCTTGGTAGGCCTGTACTCCAGGTAGCTAGATTTGAAGTGGTTTGTATGAAACTCTGGAAAGAAAACAGTATTAGCTGCACATGCCTCTTTCCAGAATTTAGGAGTGCACGCTCTGGAGCTAACACCCATGTTAATAATAACGTTTACTATGTTTTCTTCTCCAGCAGAGTTGAGATTAATCTCTTCAGTATTAACTATTACAAAAAAAATATCTCTGTATTAAAAACTGTATGGCAGAGAGATAAGCGAAATGACATGAATGTTAAATACAGATCTGAGAATTCATTGTATTCTCTCTTTTCAATTAACAAGTGCTTTATATATATTGTTTAATTCAAGTGAATCTACTGTAGAAATTCTGGATAGCTTTAATGGAGTACTTCAGAGGTTGTTTACTGCATCTTGGCTAAAAAGCGTATCATTTAAGCATAAATGATGGCATGTTATCATTTCCTACTGGAAGATACAGTGAACTGCTCAGAGTAGCTGACAGAAGTGGTAGGTGGCAGAAGAGTTTCATTCTGAGTTGACTTGTGTGTTTGTGTTTTCATACTGCAATATATTGGTCTAAAAATTCAGTAATGTCTTATACATATGAAAAGAAGTAACTTCTAGCATGTGGAATTAAGAAAAAATCCATAATGTTGCATAAGAGTTGTAGAGAGTTTTTTTAATTGTTGATATTTAATTTCCTTTATGTCTGATTTGTTTGGCTTTCTAAGAATGCTTAGTTAATGTTGTTCTTATTCTAATTTAAAACAGTGACAATTGCTGTTGGGTGCTGGTGATGACCCTTCCATCAGGTGCAGCTGCAGCTGAGCTCTGGGGTAGGACAGCTCAGGAATGAGGACAGCCTGCAGTGAGCATGTTGCATCCTACCAGCAGCACAGTACTCTAGGTGGAAAAGACACCTTGGGGTTGCCCTGTTTGATGAATGTGGCATCATTGGCTGCATGGGATGGGTTGCCTTATGACCTCTCCTGATGAGCTTTCTGCTTCCTTCTGTGTTTCTGGGCTGGCACAGACATCAGAAGGATTTGAAGCATCCAAAGAGGCATCAGGGGAGGCATGAAGACAGCTCCACTTTTCTGCAAGAAAGTAGTGTGCAGGCCTTCCTCAAAAACTTCCTCAGCTGTAAGGTCGGAAAGAATTGAAACATGCGGAAGATGTCTGAGCTAAGATGCAACTATTTTTTATTCTTTTATTTTTCCTACAGCCATAATTTTAAACAGTACTTTAAAGGTTGGTTTAATATCTGTGGAACATACATATTCTAGAGTGATAGGAATCCTTTCTTAAATTCTGGAATACAAAATACCAATTTTAGTCTTCAGTTAGACTTCGCCATTCCTGCTTATGAAACAAATGGCATTTTTCTCTCCTTTGCAGCTTAAGTAAAACCTACTTGAGGTAGCTTTACCAAAATCATGAAAATATATGCTGATGAGTATATAAAGCATTAAAACATTTAAAACCTTTTTGAATTTCAGAATGTTACATGTCTGTTTTGATTAGGAAATCTCAAAACTTTATAGTCCTTAATAGCAAACATGGAACTTCTGTTTTAGCCTTTAAAGCACACTAAATTATTAGCAGAAAATGTTGATTCTGTAAGTACTAATTGATTCTGAAAGTACTTTAATTTGGAAAAATCATGCCTTTTTAAAAAACTTCAGACTTCAAATAAATGTTTAAAATTAAGAGAAAGTTCTACTAATAATTAATCATACTGATTAAGAATACAGGGATGTGTTTTCATGTTACTTCTATGTGTGATATGTTTGGCATGGAGAAGGAAACCCTGAACTGCCAGTCCCTTAATTCTCAATACCAAGACAATAGCACATTATTCAAGAACAATCCCAAAATTGTAAGAATCTTTAGATAAAAATTTCTCCTATCCATCAGAGTAACCTGTGGTTTAAAAGATGCAATGTTAAATCAGGCCTCTTGGAATGATTTAATCATGTAGTCCAATTTAGCTATATCTTTACTGTTATAGCTGAGAAGAGAAACTGTTATCTTCACCTAGCAGTATTTCTTAACATAATTACATCAACAATAATGAGGCAGCATTACTCTTTTTTTGAATTGAATGCATATTGGTTCTGCTAGGAGTATGCTGCTCTGCAGATTTAAAAACAAAACAAAACAAAACACAAACAATTTTTAAACATAACATACATCCTCAAAGTTTGGTTTTATTTTTCAGAGAGGAAATCCTGTAGATGTTTTTATATCGCTTTTAAAATTGATTTTAATTCAGCAACTTCAAAGATGTCTACTGGTTTTGTTTTGAACGAGATAGGTTGTATGGTTTCATGTCAAAACATCCTCTTAGGCCTTGTTGTCAAACACCAGCCAACATAATTTAATTTTAAAAAGTAACTCAGTGTGAGAGAGATGCTTATATGCAGAAAAAAGGAAATCTAGGGACCAATCAGGTAATATAATAAACTGTGAAGTTAAAGACCATATGTTTCTGTCATTTTGACACTCAGTTAATGTCTGAAATGAAAATTCTTTCATGATAATAGATTTTGCTACTGTGAAGTGACTAGACATATTCCCTATTGTGGCATTTCACAATGGCACACCTGCATCAACGTAGTAAGCATATTTACATGATAGAAAATATTGTTGAAGAATTCTTTCAAGCTTTTGCTGGAATTACCACTTGTTAGATCTGTGTTGATCTGAATGATAGAGAAATCTCTTCTGAAGCAGTTTGCATTACTGAGGCAAAAAACCTGCTACCAGTACAAGCAGTGATTTATTGTTTGTCTTGCCATATATTAAGAAAAAAACCTTCACTCTTTGCTTACTAAGGATTAAATTTTCTTTGTTCATGGGTGTACATAATACACCTTGGAAGCTAAGTCTCTTCATTTGCATCATTGCAATTTCATCTGTAAACTGGAGAAGTTCTTGTGTGTTTCAGATTTTCCCCCTGTATGCATCAGAAGACTGCATTCTTTTCTGAGACACCGGGTGCTTTGTGGCAGTCTCTGTAACTGTAATGGAAACTCCTGGTCAGTCTACAGCATCCACTCTTCTAATGAGATGCTCATCTTGGCTCCAGACATCTGTCAAGGACTTCCTATTATGCTTCCTTTAACCTCAGTTTCTGGACTGTGAAAGCCCATGCTTCTGTTGTGATGCACCCCAAATTGTTATGTCACATCTCCATGCATCTTCTAGTAGAAGGATGTATTCTGCTAGGAACAAGGCTCCAAATGGTCTCTGTACCCTCTTCAGTCATCCACATGGCAATCTGAACAGCCTAAGCTGTGGTTGATGACAGCTGTAGATACTGACTGTCAGATCAGATAATGAGTTAGGGGAATACTGATGCTAGCACAGGAACTTGTACTTTCCTTAACTGCCTTGGTTTTGTTGTTGTTGTGTGATGGGCTTCCTAGTGTCTTTTTATAACAAAATATTAGATACTTGGGGACCGGATATAGTGAACAGTGACTGTTGATCCAGCTTACCACATACCTCCACTTCTGTATCCTTTTTTAGATACCCTTTATATGAAAATATGCATTATCTGAAGATGGATTTTGTACTATTGTGTACTGTCCTTTAGGCAGTTGCAGCACACCCTCGTAGAGTGGGATTTACAGAGGTTATTTCTCACAAAGAGAAAGGAATAGGGTGTTTTGGCATCCTGTGTCTGAATTTCAAGTTCAGTAGGCAGTTTGTAACTTATTTTAATATTGTAGGTGCATGTTTTCATACAGTTATAAATCTGGCCCATGGTCAGTGATCTGTTTTGTACTCACATGATAACTCTGTTCATTTCAGAGGCTTTTCTTTTGTCCTGCCTGTAACCCTTGAAGTTTTCAACATGGTAGTGGCAATCATTGTTAAATTCTCATGTCTCTGCCTGCCTTTTTTCATTTACTTTGACAATTGTTCAGTTGTTAAAGGATTCCACAAAAGTGCAAAACCTGAATCTCTTCAAATGACTCAGTCACTTTCCAAGCATCTGGGTCCCAAGGTGAATGCTTGAATCAAAAGTTAAGTTACTGAAATCTGGAGAAGCCATTAAATCTCAGTCTAAGAGCTCTTTGGCTGTGAATAGATTCTAGACTCAGTTTTACTTAACTGACAATACGCATCCCAGCTAACCTTCATGATGCCTTGTGCCACACATCACTAACACTTTGCGTGCTCTCCTATTGTGAATTATTAGGCAGGCTGTTCACCATTTCTCAACACATGGAAAGCTTTTGCAGTGGTGTCAGTATCAGGCCATGGGACAAATACTCCTCCAGTTCCCTCCTCAGTACAGGAACATGTCTGATGCATCCATTTTCATGTTGTGACTCCAGTGGATAAATTCAGCAACAAAGGGATGAGGTCTTTAGGGGGTGCACAACCCTCACTTTACTTGTTTGGGATCTCATAGTGCTTCTGAAATAAATCCATGTGAGATTTCCAGACCCATATCCAAGGACTGCAGCAGCACGGTGTGCCCAAGCAGAAATGGGCAACATCATCTTGGTTCTTTGAGGTCCCTGCACAGTTGATTCATAGAGAAAAGGATCAGCTGTTCTCCATGATCCTCCTCTTCATCAGACCCGTCAAACAGAATACACTGCTTGAGGCTGTGCAGGAGATCTGCTCTGATTACTTCACCTGGATCTTTCTAAGGGGAAGGCAGCCTAGTGTAAATCATTTTTACTTCTCCCACTGGCAGGAAGTACTCATAATTTTTCTTAAGATTAAGTTAGGCGTAGGATCTTCTTTCAGTGTGTTCCTAGTACACTAATCTGGTGGACTGTTGAATGGATTCCACCCAGATTCTGGATTGGTAGAAATCCTGGCTGTAATTTGTTTGAGAATTGAGAATATTGGAAACTGTCGTAATGTCTGGATTTTTTTTTTTTTTTTTTTTTTTTTTTTGTGGTGAAGATCTGACAGATATCTGCTGTTTGTTGTAATTTCTGTCTGATGTCTTCCAGCGTCCTACAGTACTCCATTGCTACTGTGTGTGCGTTGAAGTACCACACATGGGATACCATGTGAAAGTATTGCTATTTGCTTCAGTTAGGTCTGTCCTTACAAATATTGAAAAGAGGCATTGATTTTAGAATTTAGCGTGTTTATTACCCCTTTCACCCTTTTTTGCTCTTGCTCTCTGAAAGATTAAACATTTTTTTTTTTTTTTTTGTCCTTTTCTCTTTCAGGTTTATAGAAAATTTTATGAGGTGCATTAAGATGTTTTGCTCTGTCATATGGTTGTTTTGTTTTAAACCTAGCCTTGCACAGGCTGCCCTGTAACCTCTAACTGCCCAATCTTGGCGCAAGCATTCCATGAAAATTTGAGAACAGTGACAGAATTTGGACTTCCATCTTCCATACACAATTTTTAAAAGACTAGGAGTATGTAGAGAGATACAATTTTATCCATTTGTGGCTGTATTTTGTCTTCATCTCCCGCATTTTCCTCCTAAACCTCGGAGCCAGTTTAGACACTTGATGTCAGGGCAGCACAAGTGAGTACTATGGTTTTTTCATTCACAGATTTAACATCCGAACGTATGTATTGGCTCTTTGGTTTATTGAAATAGACAAAGGATCCAAGTCTGTTGCTGAAAGCATCAAATGTTTCTGTGTGGATGCTACACTTTGACTGAGTAGAGATTTTGTAGCGAACAGATGAAGCAGGATCTTCTAATTTGATTGAGACTTACTTTCCCACCAAAGCCAGGGCAACTGTTGAATAGCCATGTGGAAGTACATCCACATCTTCATCAGATGTTATGGTATGTCTGTGACCCTGATGACCAATGCACATGTTTGCCTTGAAGCCTCTGAGATCCTTTGTTAGGCAACATGCATCAGAGCTTTAATGGCTTGCTGTCACTCTAAATGACTCTGTGAATGTGGACTGTCATTCAACTAAAAACGTAGAGTTTATCCAATTCATTGTTATTTTAATATAGTGTTTTCTGTTAATTATAGCTGAAGTAACTACTAATTTTCATCTACATTTCTTTTTGCTTGGCTTTCTCATCTCCTGGGTTCTTTGAAGCTTTTCTTTATTTCACTGTGGTTGAGATGGAACTAAAATGCTATCTGGAATGTCCTGTGTATTCTTACTTGGCATGAAGGTAAACTCCTTAGGAACCCAGCAAGGGAGAAAAGTATCTCTCGAGCAATAAGGTGTTGTGTACGGTATCAAGATACCTGTGAATTACACAGTAGGAAAAATTTCAGTGTCTTGTAAATAACATTTCTTTAGAATTCTCAAAATAGTTTTGAAAATGACACACAGTCTGGAAGCTATTCATTCTAAGCTTTCATTCTAGAGCAGAGCAGTGCAGCTCAGGAAGGTGCAAGGTACAGCATGTACCAGCACAGTTTCAGCACAGGGTGTCCTTTGATAATTAGCAGTGCTGCTATTTCTAATGAAATTTCTCTCTGTGTTAGCATCAGCACCAAAGAGAAGAGAGAAGAAAGAAAATGTAAAGGGCTCCTGATGAGTACTGCTCTCCCCTGTGGAAATAGCATGGCAGCAATAAAGAGAGCATGTGATAGAATCTCTGTCTTCCCCTTCCCATCTCTTTTCCCTTTTCCACTTAGGGTTGTATGCTTCCATGAAGCCTAAAGAAACAAGTGCCTACTATTCTTCTTTTGAAAATCGGAACATAACATGAGCTAAAAGTAGCGACCACAGGCTGTATTTCAGATAATTAACAGAACACTTATATCTGACATGCATGGTGAAAGCAGACTTCTCGAATCCTCAACAGCAAATAAGCAAACTGTCTTTTAATAGGCATAATTTAGTGACAGCTGTCTCTGAACCTCATGACTTCTTATTCTCAAATCAGTTTGTCCTCAACTACCTTCTGTTCAGCTGCTGAGTTTGAGAGATAGTAATTGCTGGCTAATAAGTATTTTGATTGCTTCTATTTTTAGCTGATTTGTTTCTTACGTCTGCATAGGACCATTGCCAGTATTGCTCTAAATGTCCTTACGGATAAAGCAGCCTTGGTTTTCTTAGATGTCATTTATTCCTCTTGAAGGCTTGGTCCTTAGGGTTAGGTATGACATATAACCTTGGTACCAATGTTATAATGGTAAATTGGTCGTCTGCCACTCATCTTCTGTTTGAAATTTAACAATGATTTTTACTTGGACATCATACATTCTGTTTCCTCAGTTGTAAACTGTATGCAGTTTCATATGAGGGACTGACTTAGGAAGATGCTGGTGCCTGCATGCTGACGGCCTCTCTCCTGGACCTGCTACCTAAAACCTGTTGCTTTCTCTTGAATTTGCCCTGCCGCTTGTTTCTTCTACCTGCTTGCTGCCCAAGGCTGGCCATGCTGCTGCTGCTCTCCCCCTGTGCTTTTGCCATGGACCATTGGAACAGCATGCAACAGGATGCTGCTGGATGCTGGTGGTGACTATCCGTGCTTTACGCTTTAACTTTCTTGATAGTAGCATTCAAATGAGCACGTACTGCGAGGGAATGAGATGGGACTCGTCCTCTGGCAGGAAGTCCTTTCTGTTTTCACCTCCTTTCTGTTTAATGGGCTTTAGTATTCATTCATAAAGGACTCCTAGTTGGCACCTGACAGAATGATGTTTTAAGATTTAATATAGATTTCAAGTCAGGCCTTCTTAAAATTTTTAGCTGTCCAACCATGGGCTTTAACTTCATGCCAGCCTTCTGTAATCATCCTGTATCATGAACTGAATTCACTGAAGTCAGTCATTTTATTCTGTCACTTCTAGGAACATAGGTAGAATTCAGAGGCATCAAAATATTTCAAATTCTCATTGTTTTCATGTTTTTAAAAACTTTTTCCATAGGCTTAAGACTTTGAATATATATTTTTGAACTTAAGTTGATATCTCAGGTTGTTGGTTTTTTTGACATGAAATTCTTGGAATTAAATGGAATATATGAAAGCTGATACAAAAGTAGTTGTAGTGTTCAGAGAACTGACAACACTACTGTATCATTTGTACCCATTTAGTGGTCTAAGCTAGAAAGTCATAAACTAGTAAAGAAATCATTCTTAAAAGAAATCTGACATATTTAGAAACCTATGGACTTGTAATAAAATCTCTTGTATCTATGTGGAGCTCTTTGCCAAAGCTGTGAAATATTTTACATTAGAAAGTCTGTGACTACTGGGTGCTGTGGACAGCAAAAAGGAGAAACTTTAAGGGTTTTTGAGAAAGTACTCCCTTGACATTAAATATCATAGCTTACTTTTTCCTACGTGTTCTTGTGCTCTTGTCTCCTGCAGCTGCCTATAAACTCCAGCACCTTAGTGCCATCTCAGTTTTCTATTTTTGTTGTAATTCTCTTTGTTCGGTAAGAACCTGTAGCGTTCCTTCATCCTGCTGAACATAATGGTAAAGAATATGAACTGAAGGAATGAAAGCAGGAAAGCTGTCACTGGTATCATGTGAAAGCTAGCCTTCCTTCTGAAGGACATATGAAAGGAGGAGCAACATCTGAAGGGACTGGAACTGGGAAAGAAATACGAAGAATCATCAGCAGGAGGATCTCAGAGATAATTCAGTAAATTTAAAATAATAGAACGCAAAACTACTCAAGAGAAAGTAGAGACTGAGAGAAAGTGTAGAAGTTGAATATGAGCAGCATGGAAGGAATTAAAATTGAATTTTTCAGCAGATGCTGTGATTTTTAGCCTTTGTATAAATTGTGTGCGTCAACTCTGGTATTTCTTGAACTCCATTCTGTTATTTCAGTGTGCTGAATTGATAAAAATGCTCTTTATTGTTCTATTTTGGTGGTGTTAGCATTTTGCTGATGTGTGCTGTTGTGGAACAGACCAACCAACAGTCCAGTAGGCATTGAAGCCGTATCAAGAAAGGTAGCAGGGTGAGAATGAAGAATAATGAAAGGCTCTACCCATCAGTGAGGTAAACTTAAGGTGCAGTGGGACTATACCCAGAGTGATCCACAGAACTGTTGTGTTGAGATTTGCTGTTGTAGCTGTCATGTAAGTAATTGCTTACAGTTTCAGGATTTCAGAAGGACAAATGAGACTGTTGCAAGATGGGAGAGATTTCTTGGGATTGTGTTAAGATGGTATAAAAAAACTTTTAATACCAGTGTTTTCCCAGGATAAAAATTCATCAGTCTTTGATTATAGTTTAAGGCACTGACATTTGTGTTCCACTCATATCATTCTCTTGAAGATTTAATTTGCTATAAAAATCTGCTTCTGTTCAGAAAAGAATCTTAATTTTTTTTCAAATGTTACATACTATAGAGAATCCACATCTCAGTACCACAGATAGTATTTTTGATAGTGATGTAAGTTGTCAAGGGGACACGATAAATGTTTCTCTGGAAGAATGATGGATCTTTGCTATTTGGTTACAAAATATTGGCCTGTGATTTTTCTGTGAGTAGGGAATACAGAAACAAATTAAGTAGGGTGTCATGTTTGCAACTTGCACACCAGCAGCTTCATTGCAGGGTCTTGCAGATCCTCTGGCAAAATACAGTGCATGGTGCCTGTTGTAGAATTTTGGGTTGCACTTGGAAGTGTATGCTGTTACATTGATGATAATGTTTTCTCGACTAGTGGGCATGGTGGTGGTGACTTAATGGTTGGACCTGATGGTCTTATTGGTCTTTTCCAACCTTAATGATTCTATGATTTCCATTGAAGGAAGGTTGTTATATTCAAGCTTTGAGTTAAGAAGTCTTTGTGAAGAGATTTGTATTCCAAAATCTAAGTTTAGTTTCAAGCTTTCAAGGATTGAGCAAAAACTTTTCAAGTTGTTGATGACAAAATACTTAGTCATCGTAATTTGGAGCTAGCCTGGAAACATGTCAGTGTTACATAGAATGAGTTTTAACTGTTAAAAGTAAATATTTTTGTCTGCAGTTTTTCTTTCAGCAGTCTTCCTATAGATTTATAGTCCACTAATTTCTTTCTTTGCTGCTTTCATGACTTTTTTTCTTTTGTCCATCTACTATCCCTGAGATCTTTGATCATTCTGGCAAAGAAGATAACCTTAGATAATGTCTGCCTGGGAGTCCTGCTTGCAGTTTATTAGCAGGCCCAAATGGTGCTTTGTTCACCAAATGTGAGCCCAAGTACCAGCTCTCTGCTGATGTTCTTGCTCTTTGATTTTCAGGAAGCGTGGAACTTTTATTCCAGACACTCTTTAAAGTATTTAAGAGTTCTCAGTGAAGTGCTGGCGCTTTGGTTTGTAGAAGCCTTTGCATACAGTAGAGATTAAATAGTTTTATTTCCACTTTTCACATGGGAAGGCAGAGGGAGAAGATTGGGAATGTGGGAGGGAGGTGGGGGGGTGTTCTGCTTGTGATGGTAGTGGTCTGACTCTGCTTGTCCCATCTCAAGATGCAGTTCTGTGAACACTGATGTGCCTTGAAAAGTCACTTACATCCTTGAGTGGTCACTCTATCTGCAAGGACAGTCTTCTTAGAAAACAGCTGTCAAAATGGGAGTTGCTGAATTGGGAAGTATTTAAGGGAAATATTTAAACATAGGCTGCAAACTCTCTTACGTATTACTAAGAATCCTGAGGTTGTGGCAGCATGCTGAAGGCCAGCATGGTGTTTATGTAGATGCAGCCTGGAATGCATCTGAAGAAAGGAGCTTTTGTGCAGTTTCACTTGGGTAGCTGAATTTCATGTTTATTGTAAGTTTTCATGCTTAAACTATTTAGTGCATATAATTTTTTTTTTCTATGTGGGGCCAACCACTTTATTGGTCCCTTCCAAACCATATTTCTGCTGGCATACAGATCACAGCGAGTCATCAGTGTTTCAGACTCAGCACTTCTCCCATTTCTTGCTGATACCTCACGTGTTACTGCACCTCCTACCTTTTCACATGCAGTACAGTTGTACCCTTTCCCTTTTATCTGTGCTAAAATTGAAAAAATACTGACTTGAAAATTCTGTTTGTGTTGTGTATTGCAGTGGTGTCTGAACTACTACATTGGGAAATTGTCAAAAGATCTACTGAGTGTTTTAGGCATTTCCTTAAATATTTTTCATAAGATACCAAAAGAAAATTCTGTTCTCCACACTTGTGAGGGATTTATTTCTATCTGATGTAAACAAGTCATACACATGCATTTATTTTGTTGTTAAATTTCAAGGTATTTTTTTTCTATTTAAAAAAAAAAAAAGAACAGCAGGAGTTTTGCTTTTTGAAAGAGAATTACGTTGATCAAAATGTTTACTTCTGGCATTTGCTTTTTGTAGTCTTTCTACTTTTTTCTTGCAAAATAGCAAATAAAGTAGATTCTGAAATCAGTACAAGACTGCAGTTTTGATATGAAGAGATCAAATAGCTTCAAAGCACACTTTTTCTCTTCATAGCGGTGGTAGTATTGAATTGTTAAATTGCTGTTTGAGAAGGAAGTTACACTGAGTAGTTTTAAATAAGACAGAAACAAGATTTCAGATTGCAGACCACTTAGTGTTTTAAGTTGGTTTATCACTTTCAAATCAAATCTTCAAGCTGTAGAACCATGATCATTTCTCCTAAGTTTTTTATGTTTGATTTCTAGCAAACATTAGGAAAACTTTGAAGAGTCATTTACTACATTATAGATATTTAGCAATAATTAAGACACTGCAGATGATACATTGATTTCATGCTATCAATTTATATCAATGTTATGATTGTTATTCAATTCTCAGTTCTCTTTAATATTTTCATAAATGACTGGGAGGTAGGACCTGAAGTTGTTTTGAGCATTTTTGCTAATGATAATAAATTGGGAGGAGCTGTTGACTCTATTAAGGGTGGAGAGGCCTTACGGAGAGATCTTTATAAACTGGAGAGTTAGACAGTCACCATCTACATGAAGTTTAACAGTAGCCAGGGAAGGGGCAAGACTAGCTATACATACAGACTGGGTAATGAGATGCTGGAGTGCAGCCTTGCTGAAAGAGATTTGGAAGTCTTGGTCAATGGCACGAAGCTGGAGAAATTGAGGTTGGATATCAGCAAATGGTTCTTCAATGAGAAGGAGGTGGTCAGAAACTGGAAAGGGCTCCTCAGGGAAGAGGTCATGGCACTGAGCTTCCCAGAGCTCAGAAAGTGTCTGGACGACACTGATTTTTGAGTGATCCTGTGCAGAGACAGGAATTGGACTCAGTGATCCTTATGGGTCCCTTCGTGAAATCATAGTCATTTAGGTTGAAAAAGATGTTGAAGACCATCAAGTCCAACAGTCAGCCTGAACAGTCCTGTCTCATCACTAAACCACATCCTATAGTGTATTGTGTCCACCTGCCTCTTAATTATCTCCAGGGATGGGGACTGCATCACTTCCTTGGATGACCTGTTTCAATGCTTGACCACCCTATCAGAGAAGAAGATCTTCCCTGTGTCAAATCTAAACTTCTCCTGATACAACTTATCATTCAGGTTGTAAAAGACCTCTGCGATCAAGTTCAACAATTGTTTCCTCTTGCCCTATGTCTGAATTTGATTTAGGGTGCTTGCTAGAGGGGGGGAAAAAAAAGAGGAGAAAACACAGCAGGTCAATGGAATTAAATATACATTTTATTCTAGAGCCTCCAAGTTTAGCAAGGTATTTTTCAGCACTAATTTTCTTGCTTTGAGGAAACCACTTGACTACAATATAGAATTTTTTTTGTCATGAATGATACGGAGGGAGGTGCTAAAATTGATTCCTTCCTGCATGGAGATGCTGATACGTGATCTGTATTTCTAAAGATGACTGGAGGCTAAATGATGTTTTGTCCAACTCAGTGAGAAGAAAAACAGTGTTTATTTGGGTGAGTACATATTGCTTCTGTAAAGCTACAGGCTTGTTTGGGAGTCACCTATGGCATTACTGCATTATTACTCCCCTATGAAGAAAGGCTGAGTGAACTGGGTCTGTTTAGCCTTGAGAAAAGAAGACTGAGAGGGGACCTGATCCAGGTCTATAAATATCTAAGGTGTGGGGGGCAGAGTGGTGAGGCCGGACTGTTTTCAGCATTGTGTGGAGACAGGACAAGGGGAAACAGCTGGAAACTGCAGCATAGGAAGTTCTGCACAAACATGCGCAAGAACTTCTTTACAGTGAGGTGACGGAGCACTGGAACAGGCTGCCCAGGGAGGTGGTGGAGTCTCCTTCTCTGGAGATGTTCAAGACCTGCCTGGATGCCTACCTGTGCGACCTGCTGTAGGGAACCTGCTTTGGCAGGGGGGTTGGACTCGATGATCTCTGGAGGTCCCTTCCAACCCCTGCGATTTTGTGATTCTGTGATTTGTTTATGCCATTACTGCCATTACTTAATGTAAAGATACATGTGAGTGCGCACCAGGCTTTTAAATAACAATATTTTTTGGATTGTGGAATATGAATTGAATTCAAGTTTTCTTTGTTATTTTTGGTTGATATTTCTTTGGCTCTGTTGTCTACCTTTTCATCTTACTCTCTAGTCCTTAACAGTATATATTTAGAACATAGTCATGGTGTTCCTCTCCTCAGTTCTGAGGATAGCAGAGAAATATTTGCAAAAATAATTTGGTTGCATTTCCATGTACTAATATTCAATGGGATGTAAAGGAATATTCCTTGAATGCTCAGAAATATTTATGTTTTTTTCCTGTACATGAGTTTACTGTCTGAGTCACAGGTAAGTGTGAATGTTAAGATCTGCTAGCCTGCATATTGATGCTTATGTTGCAGAAGAGGGAGAATTACTGAAAGACAGAGAAGCAATGTTGTATTTACATTATATATATAGCATGTAGTAATTCTGTGTGATGTAGCAAGTATGTTCATTACGTTATACAGTGTATTGAGATGCTGTGCAGTGTTAGAGTGTTCTAGAGACCTCATTGGGAAACTGTCCTTCAATATCAAGGACGGAGTGCTGCTTTTTAAACTTTCAGTAGATATCCAAATTTCTGGATTGGGGGGGGGCTGTTGGAAGGCAGTATTTCTTCCCTTTGAAGCTTCTTCCTGGTAGGTGCCATGCTGATGTAAATTTAACTGACCCTAGGAGTGTTGGTCTTTGAGAGCATATAAGAATAGGATTTATGGTTCTGAGTTAATAAAATATGCTGATGCCACTGTAAGCCCTATTTAGATAGACAGCAGTAATCTCTGTTGAGCTGTATGAAACCGTCTGTCTCTAAGTAGTGGAAACCTAACAGTTCACAGCAAGGTTGTACTACATCCAGAGATGGAGAAAAATGTGTCTGAAATCAGAAGAGCATTTAGCTGCATGCTTTTATTTTTTGGTATAATGGTGTTCTTTTTCCTGTTCTGATATTACACATAATGCCAGGTAAACAAGATACCCAGAGAACACAAATAACAAGTGCTTTTTTAAGTTCATAGTGCATAACTAATTTTTGCTAGGAACAATATTCCTCTGAATCTACGGTGTGAGTCTGAAGTTTGTGGAATGGGTGTTAAAGGTGGAGCATGCTGTGTATTCATAAAAACCCCCCAAGTGCTCAGTTAAATAGCAATACGTTAAGAAGGCCAGGTTAGTGTGTTGCCATGTTGTGCAGTTTCTACAGAATAGTACAAAACCTCTGTTTCCAAGTTTTTATCTTTCATGGAGGAAACTGATAGATTTGTGTGTTTGGAAAGATAACTTTTGAATTTGTGATTTTGCTATTGTGTTTGAAATATTTGACATTTAAATACGTCGTTGTATTTACATATGTTGCATTTTCATTACAGCTAATCCTCTTGAAACTTGGTTGGCAGATGCCTTAAGCAGTTCTGTAAAATTGGGACAGATAGAGTATTCTGCAACCTTGGAATTTAATTGCAAATAAAAAGAACACTTTATAATTGTATTTTCCCACTTTTTCAGTTTCCTACTTGCAAAATTAAGGCAGCTTATTAAAAGAGTCGCTGTATGTAAACAATAAAGAAATATATTTTAGTAGGGAAAGTAATATCTGAAAATTCACTGGTTGGTACCTCGTTTTAATATAAAATATTAGTATTCTATTTTTTATTTGCTGTGAACATAAAGATTACCTCTGCGTGCTACTTAATATATTAAATAAGTCCGAGGGTGGAAACCATGCACTGTGCACTCTGAGGCACATACCTTTTTACAAAAGGCAACAGTTTTCAGTATGTTGACTAAGCGGTTGGCTTATTATTTGAAAGGAGGGTAGAGTAAGAAAAACAAATATCCTCAGCGTTTTTCCACCCCGGCTTCCTAGCTTTTGATAGTAAAAATTATAGCTAAATACAACTTAGTATATAAGTGAAGTAAATAACTTAACAAATACCCTTATTAAGAAAAAAGTTGTTCTTGCAGTCTTCCCTATCTTGTGACTCACCTAAGAGTGACTGGCTTTGTCCACTCACACACCAAACACTTGATGGGTGCAGTTCAGTGGGGCAGTGGACTTGCTGTTTCTTGTGCAGGTGAGAGCAGTGTGCTCATCAGGGAGCATGGGGCAGCGATTGCATCCTACTGAGATACTTGGTAGGTGTTTGTATCTGATTTTAGTATTGCACAGCAGTGAGTGAAGAAGGTGGTCCAAAATCTAATTGCTGACCAGCCGTTTCCCATTTCCTGCATGGCTCAGGGCCTGTTCCTTGTGAATCCTTTCTATCTTTGCTATTTTATTTTCTTTTAACCTATTTGTAAGTAGCTCCTCTGAAACACCTGTATTCCCTGGCAGGAGTGTAGGTAGCCCTCCAAGCTGCTGACACGGCAGTAAAGTGCATTCTTGCAAATGTTTTGCATGTGTTTTCTCCTACATTGCTGGATTTAGAGAAACTACGTTTCTGTAAATGCTCCAGGAACATCGGACACTCAATCGTATGGTCTTTTTTAAATTTAATGTTCTCCTCCCTGTCTGTGCTACCTCCTCTCCTGGTCTCCCAGCCATGCATGGGGCCATGATCAGTCACATCTGAATGTCTGAGGGCTGCATACAGCCAGCTCTGTTTTCCATTCTGTTCACACCACACAGTTTGTGTTTACAAGTCTCTTCAGCATTTATTCTGCATATGTTTCTCATGCGTTTTGCCATCCTGAATTACCCAGTCTCTTGCTTTCCACCTTCTGCCAGAAATTGGCTGTCTGTTCATGGTGGTGTTTTAAGAGTGAAAATGCCTATGTGCTTGTTTCTGCTTCTATGAGCCAACCCCCAAAACACCATATCTGATCCCAACATGTGTAATTTCTTTAAAGAAGGCCAAGATCACCAAGGGATAAACGAGCCCTGGGCTTCATGGAGATCAAAGAGTCTTTCCTCGGCCTTCTCATTGCACCACTGACAGGAGTGACAGCAGCCTTTATGAGGCTTATTCCACCTTTTTCCCTGTCTCCCTGCGGCTTGGAGGTTAGTGCTGGGCAGGGGACGTGTCCCCCTCCCGGGCAGGGCAGCCCTGCGGGGATGCCTGCGGCCACACTGAGCTGCCTGCGCCTGAGGTGGGACCTGGGGAGGGCAGCAGATGAAGAGCAGGCAATTAAAGGGCTTAGTTAGAGAAGACACGGAGTTAATGCTGTGTGCTGCTCATCTGAGATTTTCATAAACTCATCCGTGAATCGAGAAGTAGATGAAGGTTATCGTAATTTTGACACGAACACTTAAATGGCTAATCTGTTTCTAAATGGCTGTGTTTTTAATCTCAAGCCTCTTTACATGGCTGAGCTGCCTCCTTTTTTTTTTTTTTTCTCCAATTTGACTTTGTTTTGTATGAAATATTTCGATCAGATTGCTGTAACGCTGAGCTGTCATGTAAATATGTTCTGTCGAGTATATAATACACATTTTGAAATTTGTCTAAATATTTATGCTCTTGAGGGGATCACTGTAGGTCTCAACAGGCAGATACAACCTAGCGAGTAAATAAATTGTATTCCTGTTTTTTCTTTTTTTTTGGACTGCATTGTTTTTGCAGTAAGTTGTAACTGTTTAAAGGGACACTTGGATCTCACAAATTTTTGCAAGATAGCTTTATTATCCTCTTGAGAGAAAAATGCATCCTGTCTTTCAGTAGTGCAGGGAAATGCGTATGCATATATATATGCTTGGAAAAGCTAGTTTTTCTTCCAAAAACTGAAGAACAAAACCCCAAGTGAATGAATTTACATTTGCTGTAGCATTTGAAATGATCATTAGAAGTATTGTGAAGCAACTTTACTATTACTGAAGTTTATTTCCCGTATGTTCTCCATAGATTATTTTTTTATTTTTATTTCTGATTTTTCTGCCCAGATTATATTGGTATAATCAACGTAGTTCTAATTTCTTTTTGTTTTTAAAATTTAAAATGGTCAGTAAAATAAGAATAGGAGCAAATAAAGGTAATGGCCATTCATTTTCAAGAGAGTTGTATTTTTCCTGAAGTCTACGAGAAGAAAAATGATTAATGATTTATAAGAGTTATAATGGCTATAATTGGTGTCAGGCATAAGATTGCTGTAACATTAAATGCCACAATAATTGTCCACCTGTAGAAAGATTTCCCAGTTTAAACTGGTGGAAGGACGTCTGTGTGAGACATAATAACTTGTGCTATCCAGTCTTTTACTTTGCACAGTAATGAAGTACATTCAGAGAAAGTAAATCTCTGATTTTAACATCTTTTGACAAGCACATTAGACTGTGGAAAGAGCATCCAAGTTGGGGCTTGGGGCATATGGTGCTACCTTCTGCTAGCATAGCTCCGGAACAAGTCGCTGTGTGCACCAAGGGGTCACGTTCAGACTCTCAGGTTCATTCCTTTGGTCTGGGGGAAAAACTGCAGTTCCTCTTCGTATGGAAAAATCAGAATATAAAATGCAAACCTCTCTTCCCCTCCATGCATCCATTACACAGAGAATACAGAGGTGTTTTGAAATGTTTTTCTGCTGATGAATTTTGTTGTTGTTGTTGTCGGTGAATTCAAGAAAGACTTCAGAGAAGTTGAGCTGAACAAAAATTATATTGGATAATAATCCACAAGCTAAACAATGCCATAGCTCTGTAAATCCCCAAATTAGACTATGTAAATGTTTATAGCTGTGTTTTATTCTGAAAAGAGATATAGTGTGACTTGAAAAGAATACAGGTTTGTATTGTGATGTAAAGCAGTCGAAGCATTTCAAACGTATGTATGTTCAGAAAATTATTTAAATGCTTCTTCCTTGAATAAGTTGCAACTCAGATTTAAAGATCGGTATTTATAATAGATAATCCAAGTGTTGTGTATCTTGGGGATTCAACATATGGATGGGGATGTGGGAGGAATTAGTTATACGAGATTTGTTGACCAGCTTTTAATTCAGATTGTCATTTATAACACACGGCGGTGCAGATGGCAAAGTTTTGACTGTCCGTCAGAGCCCCGGTACCTCGGGGACAGCTGTTGCTGATAAATCTTTTTTACATGCTTTAGGTCAAGAGTAGTCAAACCTGTTACAGCACCTGCTTTTACATATGCAAATCTGTTGTTTTGTCGTTTCATTAAACAAGGAAAGGTACTGGTCTCTTGTGGCCATAAGTAAGCCTGGAATGCAGCCCATATGAAATGAAATCTAGCAAAAAGACCAGCGCGGTTTCTGTAGCATAGCCATGGGAGGTTGCTTCTGTTTGGGGGCTTTGTTTCTGGAAGACTGCCTGTAATTTGGAAGGAGGGTAGAAAGACAAGCACATGTTTGGAGGCAAGAAGAGAAGGGAAGGTGTTTGCTGTCATTGACTGTAGGGTAGTAGTGAAGTTTGACATGCCCAGAAGCTAGCGGGTGCCATGTGGGGCTCCCATACACTGCATACCTCAATTTTCATCATCTGGTGAGCCTGCAGCATGATTCCCAGGCACTGGAGCATACAACATGTCTGCTTTGGTTTGGAGCTGATTGATCCACGGAATGGAACATGCTTGTGGGATCTTCCCTCGCTAGAGAGGAACATAAATGATTGAAATGCTTTCTTAAGAAAGAAAGGCATCATTTGTTTATACACTCTGGTGCCTGGTAAAAGGTACCATCAAACACCCACACGCTGTTAGTTTACTGCAGTGCTTCGTATGGGTTGTGGAAACTTGTAAACTTTGTGTTTTCATTTTATATGTGTTTAATTTAATGCATAGAACTGAAATGGTCAGCAGGAAAGTTCTTATTTCATTTACGGCGCTGTGCGAATGGGGTCGTGGCACCTAACAGAAATGGCACTTAAGGATTGTTTTTCTTTAAGCAAACTGACAGAAGATTTTATCCTGCGCTGCCATGGATTGCTGTGGGGAAGAAAGGGAAATAGTAAAATTGATGAACAAATGTTGCATGCTGTCATTTTAGATTATGTTGTTTCACCATGAAGTTGTTGCTAATTTTTTGAAGATACTGTGAAATTGCAATGTTGCAGAAAGCGCCACAATAGCACTGTTGTGTCGGCTAATTATTTCTTTCCAAAGCTTGTTTGTCAACAATATCTTAATTACGCCACAAGCAAAAACTCTTTTTTTGAGCAGTTTGTGGGGAAACAAAGAATGCCACCCTGACCTTTTAACCTTGTCAACTGAGTTTTCCCATTCTGACACCGCACATTATTTTTGCAAAGGTTGGAAGTTTAACTCTTTGAGGAACTAGATATCATTTTTATTGGGATATTAATTCTGCTAGGTGCTAATCTCATCAAGATTTGCAGACGTTTTCCTTCATAGGCCATTCTGATTTGTAGCTTTTTCTTTTCACAGCAGTATTAAATACCAAACCTCCTCTGATATGGAAGTTCATTAGAGATATGTCTTTGATGGCAGCCCTTTCAGGGCTTCAGTTTCAAATACCTTGATGTAAAGCTTAAGAAGCCATTGTGTTGTAAGCCCTCCTTGATGTGTCTTATTTAGATCTGCATAGTAAATCAAGGAAAGTAAATAACAAGGCAGCAGATGGAAGCATGGAGATAAGGCCAGTGAACAATTGTATTTGTATTTTGTTATGATGTTGACAGGAGCTAAAATTCACTAATCTAGTTCAACTGATCTGCATTTCAAAGAAATCTCATTTAGCAGCAACTTGAAGGTTTGGAGGATAAAGTTCTTTTATTGCAGCTTTTATTGCATTCTTTGCTAATTTATCTGGTCAAGATTTAGCCTTGCTTACTTAAAGCAGCAAGCATGTTACAAGGAGTCTTAAATACTACGAAAGCATTAATGTCTAGACTATGAACTGAAGGTAATTACATATCCAACAGTGAATAGGCTACGTTTAGGAAATACTGTTGTCCAAATAGAATTGCAAGAGAAATGCAGATAAGGTATTTCTACCCTGTCTATTTTTTGTAAGTGTTTTTCTTCTCTCTTTTTTTTTCTTTTTTAATTATGGGGAAAATGAATAAACATATAGAAAAATCTAAAATTATTAAATAAGGAAAATAATTTCTTGAACTTTGAATTCGGTCATAGAATGCTTGATTGCTCTTTTATAAGCTGATAGCTGAAATTAAGGTTTTGTTCAATGATTACTCTTCGTCTATTAAACAACACAATTAAAAATGGACAATAACTTAGTAGAATTATGGTCTGCAATTGTTTTTGTGTGTATATTGTTTTAGTATATATAAATGATATACTCAATGTGAGTGTCTGTTTCAGGCTTTGTACTAGATAAACCAGGGATATGTCATCTGGAAAAAAAACTATGATAAATGCATTGTCCAAATAAAATATAATTAAAATAAAGAGAGATATGGAGTAAAATTTAGAGTCTCTTTTCAATGTTTATGGAATCATTTAATTTTAAAGCTAAGGAACCTAGCGTTTTACTCTGATGTAGTTATTTTATAATGCAAATACTAACAATAGGATAATTGATCTCAAGTATGTACATATCTGTGTAGAGATGCAGTAATAACATAAAAGCATGCCAGCTTTGTATGTGTATATGTCCTCTCTCATCATGGGACCCAGTTCCCTAAGACATGTAAACCAAAAAAAGTGGCTTCTGTATTTCAGTGCTAGTGTCCTACGTAGCTGGGATTGCTATGATGGAGTGCACACCTGTACCTATACCCTGAGGACTGTGATTCTGTCTTACTTGCAGTGCAGATCGTCACAGTTTGCAGTGCATCTTTTTAGTCTGTGGAGGAGTGAGGGGGGAGATAGCAGGGGATGGTAGTGCTAGGGAGGCTGCAGCTCTTCTTGATACTTTTTAGGTTGGTGGAGTCCATAGGCTAGTTAAGTCATTGTGTAATAAATGCTTCTTCAATAGTATTGTGGGCTTAAAGCATCTTTGGTTCCTTTTCACTCATTTCTGTACCTCTGGAATTGCTCACATGGTTGCTTGCGGGTCTGCAAGTTAAACCCTGTCAGGTGGAGAACAGCATTTATTTTGCCACATTTATTTTTACCTAGATTTTTAATCTAAGCTAGTTCCATGGTGGGGCTGATCATGCTCCGTGAACACTTGCATTGTCGCAGCTAGGTAAGCAGTGCTGGAAATGGGGAGCTGAGGCACCCAATTAGCTGTGTCCATTTCTAGAAGAAGTATTGCAAATACCCTGAGAGGCACAGGGTGTGCCTCAGAGCATTGCAAGCCTCCCACATCCCAGCTGTGCGGTCCCACCTTCATGCCTGGCCATACCCCATCTAGAACCTGCAGGTAGTTGATCAAAATTGATCACTTCTTTTTGCAGGACTGTTTTCACATAATTTAGCTTCCTGACCTGCCTCACCTTGCAGCTTTGCAAATGTCCAAGTCAGCGCAAGGAAGGAGTGGGAGTCTTCAGCTGGAGCTGAAGAGGAAGGTGAGGGAAGCTGGGGTTGCTTCGGCCAGTTTAGATTGGCTCAAGTTGTCCTGCAGCTGCGTCCTGCCTGGAAATCTTGCCATTTTCCACCAGAACCACCTCGTGTTCAGCATGTATAAAATGAACTGGGCTGTGCAAATAGCGATTGATCAAAAAAAGGTGACTCACAGTACTTTGTGAGGTATGTACCAACCCATATAACGAATACAGTAAAATAAATAGAATTTTCCAGGAAAACTCCACAGTCTGAATGTTTAATTACATTCTGGACTATCAATTAATTGCATTTTGGTCTACCAAAGCTCAGAAGGCAAATTTTGGATTTGAATATAACACAAGGAGATCTTCCTGCTTACAGGCCCACAAGAGCAAGTTCGTTCAGGCGCACTGCTGCTCAGCTGTTTGGATTAGGCCTCCCCTGTTTTGTGTTTACAATCCAAATCATCCTCTCCTCAGATAAATATCTGCTCCTGCTGCCTGGCCCATCCCCAGCATTTATCAGTCATTGTCTGTTTTTCAAACCTCATGCCCTTGTACCTTTTCAGCATCGCTGACCCTTGTTCCATCCAGTCCGAGCCCTTCCTGTGTCCTGGCATTGCCTCTGGTGACAAGGAGGCATCCTGGCTGTCACTGAGTGCTGCCTCTTGTTCTGCTGTCCCTTCTGGCTCCCAGCAAGAGGGATACTCTGCACATACTGTACTGCAGGAGGGGAGAGAAACTGTGGCACAAGGAAGACCGGGGGGCAAAAGAATGAAGAAAAAGAGGAAGGTTAGAAAAGAAGCTGAATTAAAGTTTTATGGAGTTTCTTCTGTTTTTCCTCTGCAGAAACTTGTACAATTCACCTGGTTTAAGAATACCACAGCAGCACGGAAATACTGTTTGTAAATAAGTGATGTTCTCAGATAAGCAGGATAAAAAACATTTGGAAATGATGTGGGTTGAGAATTGAAACCCAGATTTCACCTATATTCCTGTCAGTGCCAGCAGTGACTGCAAAGCCCTAACTTAGAAAAGCATGTGTGATGTTTCATTTCTATAGTCACAGCTATCTACTTGGCATTTGTGTCTGTAGATCCTGCTATGTATCCCTATGTGGAATGGCACCCCACTGCTGAAGTGAGAAGGGCAGGCAAAGCTGGGAGGAAAATCAGAGAAAGTAGGTGACATGCTTCCCACTGGGGACTGCTGAAGAAAGATATTCCCAGTTGTATTTGCTACAAGATCTCCTTCAGAAGGATGCTTCTATCTGTTTACCTCCTCAAGCCCAGATGTCAGCTTAACAACCCTTCACCCTATTTCATCTGATTGTCCCAAAGCCAGTGTTATATCTTTGTTGGCACATGGTCTGATCTAGCTACTTAGCCTTTGTCTGTTATCATCTATTTCATACAGAGTGTTTACGTTGGCACGATAAATAGCTGGCCATGTGAGGAGTTATTTGGACACAGGTCTTACCTGTGGTTTCCTTCCAGTCCATTATCTTGTGATTCAGATTCAGGTTGTATGCTTCTGGTCAATGTGTATTAAGGCAAATCAGCAAGAGAAATGTGGAGTATTTCTCTATTTTAAAGTCTGTCCGAATTCATAAGAGGAAAAGTGTACAATTAAAGACAGGACACAATTACAACATTTTAATTAGCGCTTTCGAGTCCTGCAATGTATGTGTATCAACACATATTTTGTACAGGAAATGTTATTGGTTGTCTTAGTGATAATGGTGCATGGATTCTAGTATTGTGTGACTTTACATGTAGATAGGTCATTTCTCTCATGTTTATCTTTTCATTATATAAGAGAAAAGATGTGATGCCAACTCTGAGAATTTCTGAAGTATTGCTGTTTTCATCACAGCATATTTATCTCCTTGAATTACAGAAAAACCAAGCAATTTCCTTCAGTTTAACAGCACAATATTTAAGGAAGTTTGCAGTATGATACGTTGCTTCTTTAATTCTTCACATTGTGATTGATCTCGTTTACTCCTTATGCTGTTTCCAGATTAGGACAATTATATCATAGATTAACGCAAAGGGGCCTTTCCACAGATGTGTTTGTTTCTTTTGCTGCTGTATTTTAATACATTGCTCTTTACAGAGGCTCCAAAACGTGCTGGCAAAACAGTGATTGTTCTTGTGAGATAAGTTTTCGGGGTAAAGGCTTTTAGATAAACAATGTAGTAAAGACACGTGTCTGAAATAGTACATTAGGTTGACTACACAATTACATAATAGAGTAAATATTATTCAGTGTTAAAGCAGTGCTTGGTTGTTTATGTGATAGGGTGTCAGTCCAAATCCTGCATTAGTCTTTTATTTACTTTCACCCAATGGGCTTTAGTCACTAAAAGTACAATTGTAGAATGCTTTTGTACAAAAACTGAATGTTATAGCATATATAGTCAGAGATCTGAGCCATTGGATTTTTCTTACAAATAATACACAGCCTCTAAATAGTTCAGAAATTGCTTATAATTCTTCAAATAATTTTTTCTCTAAGACATTTTTTTTACAATGTATTCTGTAAAAATATCTGCTGTGGAGATTTTACCAGTACTTTGTGAGATGGCTTTGTGATGCAACTGTTGCTTTTTCAATGGCCAAATTAGTCCTGTAGCAGTAATGTTAGTAAGATCGCATTACCCTATGTAGCTTTTGCTTTATGCCTTATGCAGCCTACAGAAATAATGTGAGTTTGTGCTCAAGTTTAGCTTGTAATACCCAAATTAACCAGTATGTGTCTTTAATCCTATGGGTTACTTGAGTCACTTGGTTACTTGGGTTATTCAGAAATTCAAAGCACAAGCAAAGAAATTCTTTGTGTAAAAATATCTTCCTATATCTTTGGAACAAGTAGATTTCTTTTAGGGGTATAATAGAATTAGGGAATATAAGCAATTAATTTTTAAACCAATCATGAGTGCTCATGTAACCTTCCAAAGGAGTATATAACAAGTGGTTGGGGAAAGAAAAGCATTCTTTACCCAATTTTTGGGTAACTGTTGATTCCCAGCACTTGCAATTGAAGTAATTGTGCATCAACTTTCCCCCTGCTATGAGCACTTCTATGAGGAAGCCGAGATCACATCAATGGGAAGATGTTGTAAACATTTTCACTGTAACTCAAGACCACATGTGGAAGAGTGAGAATCTTTGCTTCTATCTGGCAATCAGTAGGTTAGCTGTGTTAGAAGACATCCCCCATGCTTTTATTTCCCTAGCATTGCAGTTATAGCTATAATAGTTATGGATTGTTATTATTATGTTTTCAAAGGGTTTTCCCTGCAGTAGTATTCCCTGCTTTAATGCACCCAGCCATACTTCCAGAATTTGACTTTTTTTAACATCAATTTTTGAAATCTGTAACAAGCTTATCTTTGCTCATACACTGATTCCAAGACACTTGGCTCTTGTTCCGAGGTGCTTGCTCTTACATCTAGTTAGTACATAGGTCACTCCAAAAATAATGCATCCTATTTATTTCCATTGAAACTGCAACAAATGCAAAGTGCACAATGACACTATTTGATAGAGCAAATTCTCAGCTATAAAATACTCCTTTTCAACACTGCTACCACCATTAGCTGTGCAATTTTGTTAGTGATAATCAAGAGTCTGCATGTTGTACTCATAAAAGTCCGCACTAGTGGAGATGACCCACTGTCACCCTTGCTGAACAGCACCATCCACTGCCTCACGGTGCTCACACCCACTGCTTGGTCTCCAGAAAGATTCAGAAAGAGCTGATGGATGTCAGTGGTTGCAATTTTTATGACACACCTTTGCTTCGTATGCACTTCCATGTCAGACACCATTCTGTCAGACTGCCCTTCTGCTGCTGTCTGTTACACAGCAACAGAACATAATGGGATATTGGTGAAAAGGTTCAACCATACCAGCAATATCCACCTCTGGTATCATGGGCCTGCATAATAAAATAGGAGGCATTACATTCGGAGCAGCCCTCATATTACAGTGTTGTGCAAGATTCCAAGCAGAACTTGAATTCCTTTTGAGCTGGATGATGTACAGTCCTATCCTTTTGTGTTTTTGCATTCTAAACAGACAGAGCAGTTGGACAAAGGGTAGAAGAATAAAAAGGTGACCTAAACTGCTGTTGTAGTCCCACAGGTCTTTGGTCATCAATATGCTGTACAGTGAATTCTGTTCCATCTTCTCTGTAGCCATTTGAGCTGCAGAAACAAGTGTAACTGAGCATCACGGCAGCCTCTTATTTTGCGGAGTGTGGAAATGAGGAGGGGGTGTAGATAGAATACTAAGTAATGCTTTGATATATCAAGCTGGAAAAAAAAAAAAAGCGGCAGTAATTCAGATTCTTCATTGTAAGGTCTGGAAAGAAGATGAATAAATAGATCTGTGCTCAGATTTTGAGGAAGATAAATTTTTGTGTGAAACATTAGGGCATCAATTTCTGCATTTTTCAAAAAGAACTTTGGTTGCACACTGAGGTCTGAACGAAGTTATTTTTGTCTCACTATGTTTTTGTGCTGGTATAGTCTGCTGCTTCATACAACATGCCAGTGCACGAGTCTCCATATAGGGTTACTTAGTTCACAAGTGGAAAGATCTGTATCTAGCAAGACAACTATTTTCTTTTGGTGTATCTGATGGGTATGGATAGAATTAATTAAGAGAGTTTATTCTCAAAAGTGACAGGCTATTCTGTGACAGCAAAATGTGTTTGCTCCTGATGGCAGTCATTCACTTTCTGCTGGATCAGAAGACTTCCCTGAAGGAATTTTAATTGATCTGCACTTACCCAAAATAAAGCAAAAACACTGCTGTATCCTAGAGATAAAAGCAAAAAAAAAGAAGAGCTGATGGAATTCAAAGTATATGATTTTTAATGTTTGCTTTGAGATGAAACGTGGGGCCTGTAGATGCTAATGAACTGCATTTATATGTGTTGAACACGGTGGGTGCACATGGATGAAGTTGTAGATACAAACACAGAGAAGTGTTGAGAACCTTCACAAGCAGAATTTTGCTGTGGAGCAGTGAAGCTTCTCTTCTAGGGATGCGTTCACTCCCCCCTTTGATTTATGAAATCTCCTTGCATCAACAGCATTCTTGGGGAGAAGTCCACAGGTCTGTTACCTACTTTGTGGAGGAGTTATTGCATTTTGTTTTGAATCTATGCTAAAGGAGGCAAGGAATGAATGATCTCTGTGCAGTATCTCAGTTTTGTTAAGGCTTTTGTTGTCTTCTCTTGTATAATCTCTTTAGTTGTGAATTTTCTGGTCTGGTTAGTTGTGGCATACTGAATTGTTCCTCATACGAGATATTCTCTAACCAGTGGATGATGTATGTTTTCTTTGAACCTTTTCTAACTACTTCTGTTTTGTTGCTCTGTTCTCTTCGAGGCACTGCAGCTGAGCAAGCTTTTCAAGATGGAGCTTGTTACAGTGGAAAATAATGTATTTTTCTTAGTTCTTTTTCCTTTTTCAGTAATTTCTAATGTTTAATACACTGTATTGGCTCTGGCAGAGTGGTGAGTTACCTTTTTGTGGAGCTATTGTAAACACTTTCTGAGACACAAAGAGATGTTTTGTTTAGCAGAACATACATATTTGAATTTTTGCTAGTAATGGGTAACTAAAATGGTTTCCAGTAAACCTGTGTTGAGCTGATTGTGATAGTCTGCATAAGCCCTACTGAAGCATGCAAGATTTTGGTGTTGCAAAACATAAAAGAGAATCAGAAATGATCTTTCATTTTGTGGACTCATGCCTTTTAAAGTGATTCTGTTATTACAAATCCCAGGCATGGAGTAGGCTGCTACTCCAGGGTGCTTGATATAAAGAAGGGTGTAAAACACGAGATTCTTTCAAGGTGTACAGTGCGTGGATAAAAGAACGTGGCCCATAAATGTATTGATGCTTGTTTTAAAAAAGTGATTGTAATACTTGATTATAAAATCAACATGAAGGCTTGTACTTACCATACCCCTTTCTTTTTTTTTTTTAACCCGTAGATAACTTCAAGTGAAAGCTGAGGACCTTTTGTCCTTAACAACCATAGACGTGAAAGACGCTTCCAGAAGGAAGACCAGTTTGAGCAAAGAGGAAAAGACCATTCCTTCCTACAACCCAGCAAGGTGACTAAGTGACTCCAAAGAAATGTAAGTGATTTATAGTGGAGCTGTGGTTGTGACTGTTACTACTGGGGAGTTATGTGCTCACTAAGGAGGAATACAGAACCATGTCATTGAAATTTATTGCCTGTGGATGTAAATTATGGTTTAAATTTGCAAAGCATTCAGCAAATACATACTCCTTCTATGTTTTTGTGATGGTAAGCTATTCTACAATTATTTTTCACATACGAAAATTGTTATTGGAAAATGAATTGCTGAAAGAGTCCAAACTATGGCTTTCTACCATTTTCAACTCATCTAGATCTAAGTTAATTTAGATATGTGGGGACGAAGCTGCAACATCTCAGTTAGTCATCCTGGAATCTTCTAACGCTCAGTAGAGAATCAAGCATCTGCAGAGGCCAACCCATCTCATCCTAAAAGTAATGCCAAGAAGATGTTGTGTGAGTCCTTCAGTATCTTGTGTCTCTCTGTTGACAGCTTAGCTTTAGCCAAAGTATTCAGTGAACACTTTAACCTGTTACAGCTGTGTAAGAAGCACTTCCAGCTTCTTTTCCCCTCCCCGTATTGCATGTGTACCCTCATGCACCCTCAGCATGTGTAGCTGTTTACATGGCTATGTGACAAATAAATTTGGAAAGTGGAGCTGGCTGAAAATAACCAATTCTTTGTACGGTTTTGTTTTCAGCTGGATTTATCCCAGCCTTCTCATGTATGGCTGTCCAAGGGCTGTGACTGGTACAAAGGGAAACGAGGATGGAAGTTAGCAGCCAGAAGTGTGGGGGAGGACACGATAGCTTCTTTTGGCAGATGCTCTGGTTTTTGAGTTTAAATTGCTTGGGAGCTATAGTCTCAGGCCTTGTAGATGTTTTTAATGCTCTGCCATTTTTAAGAGTGGAAAAATTTGAGACGTATGAGACTTGAGATTTGAGTGAAAAATTTGAAACTTCTTTTCAAATGAGGAACTTCTGTTTTGCTGTGTATTTCCTGTTGTGACAATGCAGGATTTTTTACATCCCTTATGACTTAAAATTCAGATCTCCAAAACTGCAAATGGCGAGTAAGTAAATAAATGTCATACAGTAATTTATATTGTAAGTGTGACACTATATAATCCATATATACACACATAATTTCTGAATTTTCAAAATGCTAGCCTGATTTTTGTATAGTGCCAAGCATAAACTATGGGCTGAGTGATACTGTATGGTTACTAGCTGGACTAATTTAGACACTGTTCTCCTGAACAGCAGAATATATAACATGTTATTCTCATAATAAGAAGACAGAGCCAGCAGCGGCGTGAAGTTCAGCAAAGGAAATTCTAGGTGCTGAACCTGGGACAGAGCAGTGCCAGAGAGGCACAGGCTGGGAGACAGACAGCTGGAGAGCAGATCAGTGCGAAGGAATCTGGGGGTTGCTGGTGACAGCATGCTCAACATGAGCCACCAGCATGGCCTGGCTGCCAAGTGGCAGACCACACTGTGGGGTGTATTAAGCACAGCATAGCCAGCCAGTCAAAGAGGTGATTCTTCCACTATATTTAGAGTTATTGTAACCTCACCAACACTGAATATTATGTGTAGTTCTCTAGAAATATTTTTTATATTGTGGGCTCCACTATATAACTATAAGTTAAGATACTTGAAAGTGTGTGGAGGAGAGGAACAGAGCTGGAAATGGGGCTGGAAGGCATGTCTGATGAGGGGCAGAGGACACTTGCAATATCCAATGGGAAGAAGAGGAGGATGAGTGGTGATCTCATTGCTATCTACAGCTTCTGAGAAGGAGAAGCACAGAGTGAGGTGCCGGGCTCTGCTTCTGGGAATTGATGGCAGGATGCACTGGAATGTCACAGAACTTCACCAAAAGGGTCAGATTGAACATCAGGAAAAATTTCTTTATTGTGAAGGCACTGGAACACTGGAAAATGCTTCCTAGTGATGTGGTTAATGCCTCTTGTCTGTTAATGTTCAAGAGCGATTTAGACTGTGCTCTCAATAATGTACTTCGTCTTTTGATTAGCCCTGGAGAAGTCAGGCAGTTGAACTCAGCAATCCTTGAAGGTTCCTTCCAACTAACTATTCCATTCTGTTTGTACCCAATGACAGGATGAAAGGAAATGGATATATACTGAATCCATGTGCATAAAAGTCCATTTAAACATAGAAGGTACTTCCTTGCCTTGAAAAAGGTCAAATACTGGAATGGGTTGCCGATAGAGGCTCTGCAGTTTCCATGAGACTGTGGAGTCTCCATCCTTGGAGATACTAAAAACCCAGTGGAATACAATAACAAGCAATCTTTTCTAACTGACTCTGTTTGAGCAAGGATTTAAACCATTTCCTGAGGTCCCTTCTGACCTTAGCTATCCTGTGATTCTGGGAATATTTATAGTTAAGTGCAGTCATACAGGAGTCTGCTATTTTATTTTGTGATCTTGAAATGTATTTATTTTTTTGTCTTCTGGTTCTGATTTATTTAGCTATTCAGTTTAGGGTTTTACTGAACTTCTGGTAAAAGACGAGAGAAGTTGAGAGCTTTCTGAAATGTGTTAAATTATATTTAAAGACTTGTGAGTGTAACTTAAAAAATGAGACTGAAGTCTGTGAAAGTCTTTTTTAGCTGTGAATTAGAGCCCCAGTTAGAAGGACAGTCATGTGCTGTGGATTTTAGGTATTTTAAAAGTGAAACTTCTACATTTGACACATGGAACAGAAGATACATGTGTAATATACTTTTATGTTTGGAGAAAAAAAAAAAAAGGAAAAGACAAAAAGGGAAAAAGCTTTGGAGAAGAGATCCAGTATTCCACAACAGAAATATCTATCTTCCCTAGTCTAGTCAGATGTAATGAGGAAAAAAGAACGATTTCTTTAAATTTATGTTTTCTTAAATTTCAGCTTCAATTATTTCTGCAGACCTTTTCTGTCCACAGTTTTGCTGTAGGCTGAGTATCTTTGCAAAAGCTTCTGTGAGATGGGTGTATCGTTTCTGAGAATGAGAAAAAAAATCAGCTCTAAAAAAAGGTCTAACCATTCTTTCCTTTGCTTTTGAGCAAAGACTTGAAATTTAAGAGTGAAGCTTCAATGGCTTATAAGATGTGCTTTTGCTGTGCCCATGAATGTCTGTCCTTATTGCACCGACTTATAAGCTTTTGCAAATTGATGCTTACTCATATTCAGAAGAAGCATATTACTTTGTCAGCATATTCTCAAAATATTCCCTGTGTATTCTTAAGCTTCTATAAGTGGTTGAGTCTGTCCTGACATGGAGATCAAACGCTCTATGACATTTCAAATGCACAGATCCCTGTTATTTTCGCAAGAAGGTTCTTGTTTTTGCATTTTTATGAGACAGTCCGTTTTGATTTTTATGCTTGTTATGGATTCTTTCTTCATTTTAGGCTTATTTTGCCCATGTACTCTTTGAGAACGATATCAAGAGAGTGATTAATCTCTGCTGATTTTCAGTCTAGGAAGCTAGGCGTTGTAAGACTGAGCTGTAGACTTCTCTAGTCAGTGAATAAAAGTGGGTGCTTCCAGAGGAGGACTCATCCATTCAGCCTTGTTTTATGTCCATCTTAAGATGAGATGAAAGAGCTTTGGAGATGCACGTTTATTGTTACTGACAATAAGAGAAAAGCTAAGGTGACCAGCAAAACTTCAAACATTACACTTTTCTATCAAATGTTGAGGTCAGTTCCATCTCTTGTGATGGAATGTGAGAATTAAGATGTGGCAGTGTTATCACTGGCATTGACCAAAACATCCTCCTTTTATATGAGTAAACCAAATTCTTTCTAGAGATATGTATTTCTTTGTAGTTACAGTGACACATTCAAGCTTATCAAAACATCACTTTCCATAGTGCTTAGGCATTGTATGCAGCCATTAAGATAATGCTCTTTAAATGCCATTTTAATATTATCTATGAAATATCAATAGATTTTTAAGTTTTTTTGGTCTTATATCTTGCACAAATATTTTAACTTTGTTGTTAGTTAATTTCTAGTAAAAGTGAGATAATGACATTCTGATATTTAATATTACTTACAATAAAAGATGGAATTAAAAACACTGATGTTAATATAACAGACAAAAGCATGCTTTAAGCTGATTTTTAAGTGCAAGTAACAGGGTGACAAAAGTTTGCTCTAATATCAACTAATATTGATAATATATTCTATTAAATGCAATTAGGTTGAAATGCTACTTTCCATTTGTATTGAAGCATTGTATGCTTCTGGAGTAGTTCACAGTGCTGTTTGAATTTGACTGGTGGCAACTGCATCTCCCAGCATGTGATGGTAATGTACAATGAAGATTTCTTGTGTTCGTGCATCAGGGCTGTGTATGAGGAGAACTTCCTTGAACTGGAAGAGTCAAATGGTTTAAAGGCATTAGAAGGAACATACAAAGTTCTCATTTGCTTTTTAGTTGGGATGTTGGCATATGAAAAAGAAATTCTGGTGTAATTTTTTGAAGCTAACTGTCGTATAATGTGAGTAATGACCTTGGACAGCTAGGTTTCCCTGTATTATTTCATATGTGTTTTTAACATCACTGTTACGAAACTACAAAGAACAGCAGCATATGCTTGAAAGATGATCGCAGCATTATGCTAAGAATGTGCACGATTGCTTTCAGTAAGCAGTAATACTGTGCTTGCATTTATGGATGGATGATCAATTAAACTCATTAAAGTGTGCTAAATTTTTATTCCTTTTTTATTTATGTTCCTTTTCGTATCCTGGATCTTTTTTTTTTTCTTTTTTTTTTCTTTTTTGTATCTTTTCTGTCCTTTTGTTCCTATCTTTTTATTGGAAAAAGAGAAATCCTAATTTCTTGAATCTCATAAAGCCTAAAGGAATGAAGTCTTTTTTTTTTTTTTGTTAAAGAAATACTTATAAATTGGACAAAGAAAAGTGCTCAAAGATGAGAAAGGACCTCACATAAATATTTTTGAAGTATTTTCTTTAATTCATATTCACTGAATAATATTTATGAGTGTGTCTCCCTTAGAAATATTGTCATACCTATGCTTTCTCAACATGGATGTTTCTGAGACTGACAAACTGGCCCTATATATGGTTGTGCAAGTTTTATAGGCTTCTTTTTTTTTCCCCTATGTTTGTATGATTTTCTGGCTTTGAGTTGCATTTGTAATATTCCTATCTTTCTGCCTCTTAAAGAATGTTCAGTTTTGAATGGCATTTTATGCATCACAAAAATCCACCAAAAGAAACCTACTTCTGAGAAAATGGAAAGGGCAGTTCAGCCAAGGTACCAGAGTATGTTTGAGCGGTGAAGAACTGTGCATATTTGTATTGAGGTATAAATTTTATGTTGTGATTGATATTTTGTCCTGTACCCATTGCAGTGATCAGACTGAGTAGGTCCTGTATGCTTATAATGTTTGGATCCAACGAATGAAGCTGGGTGTAGAAACCTCGCTGGTATCCTTCAAAGAAACTCACTAACGACTGCAAGGAAGGTAACAGAGCACGTGGCATTCAGCACAAACATATAAACCAGCAGCTATTTTATTAAAAACATAATTTTTTTTTTCTGGGTTCCGTACCATTTGGTGCAAGTTATAAAAACAAGCCCCCATCATTTTGTTAGTCTAACTCAAAATTTAAAGGCAGCCTCAAGTTTCAAATAAGGAAGAAGAAAGGATGTTTTCATTGTTACAGGCATTTTTAGAAAGTGTGAATATGTACTGATAGTTTTTCTCCTGCTGCATTTGTGCCTTGTATCTTGTCTGGTGATGCAAAGAAGGCAAGGAAGTACAGAGAGCTTTTTATCACTATGTCTTCATTTATTTGGCTTACATTTGTCACTTTGTTCAGCTATCTTACCTCCAGTGGTTTTGGGATGGTTTGATTTCTGATTTACTTGGTTGAGAACATCAATTAATTGGATGACCTCCACATTCTGTCAGTTTTTTTAATTTTCTGCTTTGTAAGAGATGGAATCATATTACTTTAATTTGAAGTATCTTTCATGGGACACAGGGAGGTGAAAGGTAGGAGATAAACTAAATAAGAATGCCAGCCAAGCAGACGTCTTTTGCTGAAATGACAACATTATAAACTTTGGTGTCATCCTGTGTAGAGCTGCAGTGTCCTGGCATTGAGCTGTTGAGGGATTGGAAAAGGTATGAAACATGTATTTGTAATGGAAGACAATTCTCTTCATATAAGCTCAGTCAGTGTTTTTATAGGATTACTGCCTGTTGGTAAACAGCTGCAGTGTTATGCTTCAGAGGTAGAAGCGTTTGAATGGTAATGAAGGGATTCTTGTATACAGTTAACAAAGCGTGGTGAGATCCTTGGGGGCATAAGCCATGGCATAAATGGTAATAACACTCTACATTTCGTCTGAGGATTTCAACGAATTTAATAGAAAACATTAATTAATTATTACCGTAACCCCTGTAGAGTACTGCTTAGACTACTGAAATCATTAGTTGGATTGATGACAGAAATCATGTATCAGTTGTGTAGCATGTTCGCAACACTTACTTTGCTGCACACAGATAATTCAGGAGGCTTCTGTCATACAGATCATCATCTGTATTTTGGACAATGAGATGTTAAGACGTAAAGCATGGGGTCCAACTGTTTGCCTTGCCTGGGCTGCTTGAGTGAAGAGGATTTATCTTGGGCCATGTATAAAATATAGAATGTAGTTAATGTATGTAAGTAACAATACTTCTAATACTTTATTATTTTTTTTTATAAAGAGGGAAACAAAAACATTAAACTAGTGGGATATTTGACCTTGTTTTAGTGAAACTAATGCATTAGTCTGGTTTGATGGAGGTGGTTGCAATTCTTAGTGAGTTCTCAAGGTTCTCAATGCTTCACCCTTGAAAGTAATTCTTCACAAATGTACAGCCAAAGGTGATGACGTGAATAAGGCATCATTATGAAATGAGGGATATTTTTCTCTAGTAAGGTAAGGATTGATAAAAGTGTGGTAAAGCAGCGTGATCAAGTTTTTATTTGAGTTGAATATCTGATTGCAAATCTACACATTCCATATGAATACTTACAGGTAATGTATCTATGTTGAACTGAAAGGAGTTGCAAATATCTCCTCAAATTGATTTTTTCAGCAACCTTGAAACCTGTTCTTAAATTGCCCCCATGTGACAGCCCAGTCCAACTCCCATCCAAGTCATCAGGAATTGACTGCCTAGTGGTTGACTCAGTCTACTGTATCTCTGTATCTCTTTGGGTTCTGTCATTTAAGTTAGGTTCACTCCCTGAGCAGTATAGGGATTATGGCCACGCCATGGTTTTGTTCTGTGATGCAGATGTCACTTTAGATCCTTTGGTATGAGAAGAATTAACTTCAGGATTCATAACAATTTTATAATTTCTGAGCTGATGTGTATACTATGTCAGAAAAAAACATATTTTTATGTCTTAAAACCATGTGTTAAAACCATGAATTCAAGATATGCTAAACACGAACAGCTTCTCAAGGGCAAGAAAATAGTCACATAAACAGTGTAGATGCAAAGTACATAAGAGCAGAAACCATCTGTTGTGTGTTGTGATCTGATGAAAACATCCATGATAGAAACCGAAGCTAATTAAACAGTTACTCCACAGTGTGCAGTGCAGGTTAGGGCTGTTAAAACTATTTTATTTAGACCATTGGTTTGGAGAGAGAATGGCACAAGATGCTTTAGTTTTTGTCCCATCAGCGCTGCTACCTTTTTAAGGCCACATTGTCAATTTGTCTCTGTTGTTAAAGAAATACCAACATAAACTTAAAGTATTTAACAGTTTTCCTATTCCAGACTCACATTTTATAGCACTGAAATACAAAACTGATTCTCTCCTGTATTTGTAGCAACAAATGAAAACATGTAAGTTGTTAAATGACACAATTTTGGCTAAAATTGTATTTTTAAATAGAAACCAAGTATGGGTTATGCTAATAGAAACTCATTTGTAATTTAAACTGCAGCTGTTAAGATTCAATAATGGAGCCATACATCAAGGAGTTTTCTGCAAAAACAGAAAAATACTAATTCTTCATCCTCAGTTCTGCAAATCCAGAATGATGGGATTTCAGCCCTTCATCTTTTAGTGACAGGCAGCAGCATCAGTAGAATAAAACTAAAATGTGATCCCCTTTCTCTCCACCTCCTTCCCCTGATTTTGCTCTGACAGAGTAAGAAACACAGTTTTAGCTGGTGTCTTTCCTTAAGGGAAAAAATGGTCTGTTAGCAAGTCTTTTAGGGAGAAGGAGCTTTTTGGATAAGCGGTCTTTTGATTCGTATAGTGCATCTGGTTCCTTTGTTTTTGCAAGTTACGATAAATGATTTCTGAGACAGTTATTGAGAACAGAATCAAGGTCATCAACCTTTCCCCAAGAAGTCATTGTGTCTCAGTTCTTGTTTCTGATGAAAATGATGAACATGGGGGTGATGGGCTGCAGATCAGCTGAAACGCTGCTGTCTCATGTGAGGAATCCCCTGCCATATGTTAGCAAACGATGTACTTAATGTTTTTTATAAAAATTAGTGGCAGATCAAATTTTTCTAGATTAATTTTAATTTGTTTTAAAATAATTTAGTGTGTGCATGTTGCACTTTATCATTCTAAATCCCCCAAAATGTATTCATTACTGTAAAGTCCTCTAAAATTCATGATGAAATAAAAGCCTTTGGGTATTTTGAAGACCTGCTGTGTCTTTGGAGAAATTTGGTTTTAAGCCCTAGAGCTAAATTCCTAGAGCTTTTCCATTGTCTGCACGTCAGTTGAGCCTAGTGCTGGAGTTAGCTTGTGAAGTTGAGTCTCTGTGTACGGCTACAAATACTCCAGTATCTGAGAAGACAAAAGGTAGGTATCTGTCTAACCAAAAGAATTCTTTACACACTCTGTAGAAAACAAAAATAATATAGTCTGTATCTTCAACAGAAAATGGTTATTGTTTTAGTAGTAACAGGTTTAGCATCTCCATTAGTCTTTTAGTTGAGATTAGGAGTGGTCTTCTGAAAAACCAGGATAAACTAGGTTACTTCCAGAGCTTCCTGCTGACAGAGCTAAACAAGGGGAAGTGCTCCACAAATGAACCCAAACCATGCAGTTGTACAGAATGAAATGTCTTAAAGCACATGTCAGATGGGTATAAAGCACTTGGCAATAGCAAAGTACTTGGCAATCTTTCAAGCTTCAAATCTGATGTCCTATCTCCTAACACAGATATTCTTATTTAAGTAAGATACACCTCTGGGCATCTTTGTTATAAAAAAAGTAGATCTGTTAGAAAACAACAACAACAAAAAACACATTTACTTTTCTGTAAGTAATGTAGTGCTACCACTTTTGGCTCAGATGATGGATTAGAGCCTGTGACATAAAGGTCTCTTCTAGAATTAAAATATTTATGAATACTTGTATGTACTCACATGACTATTTTGTATGTTTAAAACTACTGAAGAGGAATTTTTTTTATCTAGTCTCTTTCCCTTAAAAATCTAGTTTAAAGAATGATGTTTTGAAATTTTGATCTTGCCTTTTCTATTCACATTTCTAAGGAAAAATTATGACAAGCCTCTTAAGGAGGAGAATTAAATGACCAGTGAAGGAGATGTTCCTTTCAACTCTATTGTCTATGTTTATTTGGCAATTGAAGCAGTAGTGAACTTATTGCTTGTTTATCAATAGAAGACGGGGGGAAAAAAAGAAGGCTAATAACAAAAGCAAGTAGTTGTCTTTTCATTCAAATAATCTGTCATCTTTTGTACTGTAATTAATTATGGTGTGTGAATATGTATATATAGAGTATATATATAAACTTCTGATGTGTAATATAGTGTTGAATACAGATTGGCACATATTAAAGAATATTGCTGATGGCAACAGCCCTTGATGAGGTAGTTCTACTGGACAGGACATCTGTTTTAGCATGTACTACTCTCCATGTTGTTTTCAAAGTGAAGTATTTAATCTGCTTCTCTGAATAGAGTCTCTCTGCTTTCTGTTCAGGTTTCTAATCTTGTGCATTTCTAGTGTTTTTCTCTCCTAATCAGTGTTTATGAATGAGATTGCTATATGATGGCACCTGCAGTTCTTCATGGGAACTTACCTGTGATTTTCAGAGCCTTACTTATCAAAGCCTTTGATTTTGGACTGTCAGACAATATTTTGTTTAGAAGTCGCTACTTACATTTCCCAGGATGGCACTGTGCAACAACCAAAATACTATGTGTAAGAGTTACTCAGAAGCCAACATTTGTAGCCATGTTAACTTGCTGATGCATAATTTAAAATGCTCCACATTTTTGCATTATTTTAAAAAATAGTGATACTGATTCAAACAGCTGGAAAGTTTGTGCTATTTTGTACTTACAAGTGAAGTAGGCACTCTGTGAATATATTCGAAAGAGGCTAAGGGAAAAGAGGAAAAGAAGAGTTGGTAGCAATTTGAAGAGAACAATTTGAGACTAGTTGAATAACAGGAAAGCACCAGTTATGAAATGCCTGTTAACTCTTGGTGGCATTAGACCAGTCACAATAGGGTGAGGTATCGAGTCTTTGAACATTAACTGACTTATTTGGTAAGAGAGTAAAGGTACAAAGAAAATGTGATTGCTTCCAGTGCTCACTTTAAATACATACAAAACTCATAAGCCACTGATGTATAGCTGTAGGAACTAAACATTCAGATTTCCATCATGTTGAAACATTGACATAATGGTGATTTTTTAAATCTTGGGCTACATATTGCAAGTTTTACACGCATTGGTGTTCACAGCATTTCTGTTGAAAAGTCCTACAATTCATGTAAAACCTGTGAGGGCAGGGAGACACTGGGTCAGGTTGCCCATAGTGGCTGTGGGTACGCCCTCCCCGGAGGTATTCAAGGCCAGGCTGGATGGGGCTTTGAGCAATATGATCTAGAGGGAGATGTCCCTGCCTATAGCAGGGACTTGGAACTAGGTGATCTTAAAGGTCCCTTCCAACCCAGACCATTTCTTATGATTCTATGATTTACTACTTACCACTTGAATTTCAGAAGTATAAATTACGAAAAACAACACACAAGTATTTGTACTTTTACTTAGTTGCACAATAGCATCTGTGGCAATGTTTCACTTAATGCTTCATCCATTCTTGGTGAAAACATCAGATATCCTTTACAGTGGAACAAGGGCAATTCCTTTCTTGGATATAAGAAACACCGAAAGTCCAAACCAGGAAATTCTGAAGGGAGGAGAACATTGGCCCATCAAGTTTACATATGTAAGTTTGCTTTGCTCTGAAAGGTTTTTCTGCTCATTCAAGATGTAACTGGACTTGACTTATCTGAAAGAAGAAAAGATACCAAGTGACATAAATACATAATGAAATTGTTAAAAAGATAAATTAGAAAAAGAGCAGGGGGCACACTGTCCTGAAGATTTGAAGTCTGGAAATAATGTACTTGTTGGATGAACACTTCTTAAATGTGACCTTTATACTGACACTTACTTATGGGTAAGTATTAAAAATACCCAGAGATCTAGTGTGCTATTGTTTTGATTTCTTGTTTCCAACTGTAACAATCAAGCATAGCAGATGGTGAAATGTTATGAACTTGTTTGCTTTATCATCACATATACCTTATATTAAAAGGTATGAATAATGTACTCTGAAAGATGTGGTGACTGTGTTTTATTTCTCTTACTTACATTTCTGCGAAGCTAAATGCTGACCAGGTTTAGCACCAAGGGAATACTTCCAGTTACTTAGGTTGACTTGCCCAGTGTGGCAGAGTGCTCTTGGTTTTCCCCATGCATGTGTCTTCCATCAAATTAA
This sequence comes from Lagopus muta, assembly GCF_023343835.1. NCBI lineage: Eukaryota > Metazoa > Chordata > Aves > Galliformes > Phasianidae > Lagopus > Lagopus muta. Next base: position 25,808,433 of record NC_064433.1, on the reverse strand, counting down.
ATTATTGTGTCAAAGGCATCATATGAGTAGTCCTAAATAGTCACCTGATTTGTGTACAAAACCAGGCAAAATTATTCTTAGGAAACAAAAATATTTCAAAAATTAGATCCTGAATGTTGGCTTAAAGGTTGTGTCCTTTGGAAGGATTTGAAGCAGTTTAGGTGCTTATGTTGCTCTAGGGACTTTGAGTACTACGAGGTTTTAAGGAAAGCTAAGTATTCCAGGAAGTTTAAGAGCTTATGGCATCGTAAATATTTAAGATGATTTAAAAGGTTATGTCCTCTTTAGTATTTGAGTTGGATTAAGTGCTTATATTGCCTTAAGGACTTTTTCATTTTTTTTTGCCCTAAAAGGAACCTAGGAAATTAAATGCAAGAAACCCTATAGATGCAATGTTTGGGCTGCATTTGAGGAATGCAAAATTCTGGGTTTCAGTAGAAGCATTAACTTTGCCACACTGCATGTTCATCAAAGTTTGACACAGCAATGGAGAAAATCTAGGAAATAGCTGGGTATGAAATCCAGTGTTTTTTATTAGCTTGACAGCTACTGAGATATGGTGGTTGTTTTGTGATTATTTGATAAAATAGATCAAATAGATGATCAGGTTAGTATGAGATCTTGGAAATGGAAGGAACTGATCTCATCCAAGAAGGTAAAAATAATTTTTAATTCAGTACTCAGCAAAATAGCTATTTAGTGTCATTTTGCAGTTTTGCTGATATTTTATGCCAAATAATACAGGATAATGAGTGTTAGATTTCTAGGTCTCAATAGCTTCTTTTCAAAAAATTTAATCAATTATGTATTTATTCTGTCTTCTGAGATGCCTAGCCTAAACTCTTTACTACAGTGTGTTTGCAGTGAACAGCTTTCTGAAGTTTTCTGTATGTTGTAAGTATATTCCAAAAAAGTAATTTTCTATTTTAATAAGAACCAAGCACAGCCATTTCTCAGTGCATAAAGAGCAAATTGCCACCATTCATTTAACATGTTCTATGCAACCTCAAATCGCTAGGCGTCAGTCCAAAGTCACATTTTTTTCATGGACCTCTAGTACAGCATTAATGTTGCTCAGTTAATTGACATAATTACGATAGCTGTATGTATTTCTACAGCAGACTGCTTGTGTGAGCAGCACTCATGACAGCCATCTGGGCAGTGTACCATGGGCCCATGGGGAAGACTTACAGTTATCTCTGAGATGATTGTGTGGCATGGGTACTTCATTCTGGCAGAGAGACCCTTGGTGGAGGCACGCTCCCCCTCCATGGAGACATTCCTGCCAAAAATTGCTTACACAGCATGAAATACACCTTGATAGCAACTCGTTGTTTATCTTGCTGCCAGTGTGTGAAATGGATTTACAAGGTGATGTAGAAAAGTGGGATCTACAGGAACAGGAGTTGAGGTTTATGGTAACGTGAAGCCTTCATGCCTGGATAGGCACTGTGGTGTCTTTATTCAGCAACAGAGAGAGAGGGAAATGGGTGTCTATCAGATAGCCACTACCCTCAGAAAAATAGCTGTTGCTATCCCAACAAGCTGAAATAGAATGCGACTTATGTCCCATCACAGCAATGTTCTAGTACTGATGGTAGTGCTAGCTCAGTTTTGTACACCAATTTTGATACAGGAAATGGAATGAACAGAAATGACTATCTGACATCTTCAAGACTGTGGCCCTCTGATAGATAATGCAACCCTAAGTTGAGAAAAATCTAGTGGAGAAAGATGACCTGGAAGAAAATGGGATATGTAGATATATGAAATAGTATATGACTGCAGTATGCTTTTTGAGCTTTTTCTGTTGATGCCATACAATTAAATGATGATATGTTTTAAACTGGATTTGGTGTAATTGTTTGCTCAACTGCTTCAGAATTAACTTATAGTAACTCCTCAAAATTATTGAAATATTTTGTATGTTTGCTTTAATCAAAGCAAATGTTTAATCAAATAATCTTTGATTAATTTTCCTTTGCCTTAGGATTGAATTTTAACAGATCCTGTAATCTGAAAATTACCGTATCTATCTGCATATTTAGAACAATGACAAATATATATCTGCTAAAAATGCTATATTAAAGACAGAAATTTATTGTTAAAAATTTGGAGACTTCTCTGATGTAAACATTTTCCAGTTACAAACTGAATCAATAATAATGATATCAAGAAAACATACGTAATTTTTACTTGCTTTATATGCTGTAGCCCAAAATGGAAAACTTCATTTTGGATGAACTCCAGAAAAAGCCCACAAAATGAAAAACTTCATAGGTCTTTCTGAAGTTCATCCAGTTTTTGTCCAGTGTAATTCTCCAGTATAATTTTCAATGATAATGTTATCCTCCATGAGATTAGTAGTCCTTTCCCGATGACTGAGAATTTTAGCAGTTTTATAATTTTTCTACTTCACCATGCAAACTATCAAAGCATAGACATAGTGCACCAGGCCAGAATTCACCACTGCTGAGCCCCATTCTTAATATTCTTCTTTTATTACTTTTTTTTAAATTTTATTTTTTAGAAAATATTTTTTATTTTTTATTTTTTATTACTTTTGTTTGTAAAATTTTTGATCGTGTTCTATATTTGCCTTGAAATAATTCATTTACTCCTTGTTTCTTCAGCTTCTCTTTATGGGAATGTTCTTTCAGACATTGCCAAGTCTCACCGAGGTCGAAATATATCATGTGCCTCTTCATAACCAGTCACAAAGTATTTCTCTATTGAAGAAGAAATTGAATTGGCTTGTCAGGTTTTGCTTATGATAGACCTGTATTGGTAGGTACTTATTTCATTGCTGTAGAAAAGACAAAACTCCTGTTGCTCTTGTTTTTCTAAAGAATTTTCCAAGAACTGCAATTAACTGGGCAGGTTTGTCATTCCTTATCTTCTCTTTGTTTTACCTTTTTAAGACAGAGACTGGATTTTTCCCCTCTAATTATTGTGTAAATTCCACTACTCTCTAAAATTTCTGAAAAATTGCTAATAGCCATGAGATGACTTCAGTTGTGTTAGTGTCTCTTGCATTGCAGTTTACTGTTCTACCTGTTGAAGCAGTACAACTTTTTGTGGGTCTGCAGAATAGAAATCTCAGACACTGGGTTGATTTGCGTTAGAAAACAGCTTGTCAGAAATAAAGATTAACACTCATAATGTCGCTTACTCACTTTTAAGATTAACCTTACCAGTAGCTTTAAAAGACAAGCTAGAAAAATTTCAGTGTAGTCAGATATTGGAAGTGTTGGAGTTGGACATTCCTCAACAGGCTACATGTCACAAGCCCTCATCATGTTGTTGCATTGCCTAAGTATGAGCTTGATTAGGCTTAAGGGATTTCACAGCATCTAACTTACCAAAGTGTCTTCTTATATGTGTTTTCCCTGTTCTACTCTTAGTTTTTTATCCTTTTTGTCAGTGTTGTTATTACCAGGTTGCACTTGTCTCTTGTATCAAAGACTAAGCAAAATATATTTGTCACTGTGTGTTCTGAGAATAGTCTGATCATCTCTTCACGGAATTTTCCTATTACTATTAAAATGTATGAATATTGCTTTCTTGCTACTAATTCAATTTTTTGAACTTACATTTCACTTTCTGTTTTTGCCCTTTTGACATTGTCCCTGTATGGTCATGTTTTTCTCTCACACATGCATTCCTGGATTTGTACTCTTCTTAAGTTGGAGGTCCTTGAAGAGTTTGTGATTTAACCTTTTTTGACATTGACTTAGTTTGCCCTTATGCCTTAAATGTTATTCCTTTATGGAACTGCCAGCTCTCTTGAACTCTTTCTTCCCTTCAAGTTACCTTTCAGAGAATCTTGGCAACCAATTCATTTATCCAAGTCCTCTTCTGTAATCTCCATTGACTTTATTTCCCTCTTCTCCCTCCTCCTTCCCTTCTATATAAATAGGAATTCTCTCATGTTATGGTTACTTTCAACCAAGTTGCCCTCAATTTTCAGATTTTTATTGAGTTCTCACAGGTTGAAGTAAAATACAAAGCATCTTTTCTCTGAGTGTTTCCTCTGTTTCTATACTGAAAAAATGGTTGCAAACACATTTCTGGATAGTCTGTGTTCTGCTGCCTCCTTTCGTAAAGAGAGACCAGATAGTTAAGGTTTCTTGTTATTGCTACATCTGCTGATATTTGCTCCTTGGTCACAAACATTTATTCGTATGATTTTTATTTTTTCAACTTTTTTATTTTTTTGTGGAAACACAGCATGCTATGTGGCAAAGAAAGAAATATCCTGGCTGCACATGTAGCCAAATCTCATCTCAGCAAAGATGTGAATTTATCTTTTTATCCTGCACTGGTAAATAGGCTAAATTTCAGTTTAGGATTCTTGTGGCCATGTCTGAAAAAAACCTCTAGGAAAAGTAGAGGTGGTGCTAGAAACAATTAGAAAAATGATTTAAGAGCTTGAAAATTGCCTTGCAGTGAAATATTTAAGGAGATCAGTCTGCTTATTAAAAAAGATATTTGGGAAGTGACTTAATTACAACACACCTCCACTGTAAGAAAAATATCTGGTACTCTAAAGAACATTTTTAAGCTAGTGCAGAAAAAAAAACATAACATGAAATAATTGTTTTAGTTAAAAAGGAATTTATTCTTTAATAAACTATACTTGAGATCAATAATAAGATAACTGTCTGAAGTTTTTATTTTGTGATATTATAGGAAGTCACACTTGATGATCTAATGGTCCTTTCTGACCTTATGTTCTCTTTAATCTATGAATCTTTTCAACTTTGTCTGTTCTTCTGCAAAACACATGGCCCTCTTCTTGACAACTTTGACAGCCTGCAGAAGAGAAATGCACTTGAACTGGGAGGGACTTGTAGGATAAGATAAAAAATGAGCAGTAGTGGGGAGTTTTCCTTTTGAACTAACTATGGTTCTTTACAGGGGATCTAATTTCTAAGGGCATTTTCTAAATTTGTGACTGGTATCCATTTTCTTATTCTAGGTGAAGGGTCCCTTACAGAAACCGTTAGTCCTGGTGGTTGTTCATATATTCTTGGATTTTACAGTTAACTCTTCTCTGGCTAAGATATGTTGTTAATTTGACCAGCTTCTGGTTGTCTTAGTTGATTTTTTTTTTCTTCCTTAAAAATACAGAAAGATGATACTATAGGGCTTGGTATCTGGAATGCAGAGACCATTAGTGAATTCCTGTATCATAACTCATAATAAAAGTTAGGAGTTGTCTCTTTCTGGTTCTTGTCCTTTAAAGTATTAAAATGTTGACTTGCTTGAATCAGAACTATGTCCAGTAACATTTCCCCCAGCACGTTACAAAAACTAAGGATGATCCTTTGTGTTTATTGATTTACAGAAATCCTACAGTTTGAGGAAGACAATATACTTGTTAGGAGATTGCAAACACTCGCAGCACAAGTATTCTAATTGAGAAGCCCTCAGACAATGACAAGTTATAGTATAAGCACTTTTTCATCCTTGTGTCATCTAGTGTAGCAGCAATGATGTATTTAAAAAACTGATAAACTCATTACCTCGAAAACATGGCATCACTGCTCTTATGTAAATCACTGGTGTAGCGCTTTTGTTCGCAACGATTGAATTTATCTTGCCTCTTTTAGGATTGTTTTTAACAAAACTGTCAACTGATTTTGCTCTGGTAGGTTCTGGCATTTGCTTGCTTTATTGATGAAAGAACAAAGACTAAAAGGTGTTCCACTTAGTGCACTTGATGGAAGCTTAGCCATAACAAAGATAAATTGCTGGTTTTTTTTTTTTTTTTTAAAGAACTGTTAAAAACTGGTGAGAAATAGAGTATGCTTTTGTTTATCTTATTATTTTTGTGTCTGCTTTGATAGCAAATCTCAGTATCTTTCACCTTATTTTGTAACTTAAAATGAGCAGCTGTCTCTGCAACAGCAACTGCCTGGTCCTTGTGCCTCCCAGCATGAGGTTTTCTGATTATGTTATGAGTGTGCTTTACATTTTGTTGCTTTTTATATGGAATGCTTTTAAAAACCCACAAGCATGCTCATTATTTATCTTTTTTTTTTTTTTTTTTTTTTTGCCATCTCACTGAAAAGACCAACAAGGAGAAACGGTGCCACTGCACATTCTTTAATTCCAGATTAATTTCAGTTTCTCCATTGCACGTTTTGCTTGTGTTGGCTTGATTTACCATGAACTTGGAGACCACATCCTTCTTAATATTGCATTTGTCAGTTCTGTGGTCTGCTCTTTGGTGTTTGTAGAAATCATGTTAACACGGAAGCTTGACCAGAATTCTCTTATCACAAAGACTGTTAAAGAAAGATATGTTCTGTTTTAGAAATAGCAGACATGTCCATGCTTGCTCTAAGCAATGCACGTAGTGAGGTAACGAGGATTCTCGCTCGTACTGGAGCAGTATGCCCTGTCTCTTTGAGTTCCAAAATTACATTAAATCATCAAGGCACCCATTCTGTATATTTAGAAGCATGGTGACAGTGCCACACAGTGCTAACGAAGAGAAAAAAAATAAAAAAAAAGGAATATAACATGATGTGGGTGCCACTTCACTTACAGCGGTGGCATAAAACTTGCTGAGTACTTACAGTTTGATCTTCCTTGGTGCCACTGCATCATACTTTTTTTCTTAATGTGTGAATTTAATGCTTTTGTTCCACAGCTCTGTTGTGGGATCATCTCTTTGGGAAACTGTCTGTTATTACCTTGGCTTCACATAGTCCCATAGCCACTTGGAGGTCCTGTACCTTACCTCTGCCAGTCCAGTTGCTGTTCCTCTTTGTGTCAAGGGAAGTGATACAGAATTCTTTTTTGACTGTGCTGTTTTAGTATTGCAGTATGGCAAAGGTAGAGATCTGGTACCAGGAACATCATTCAGGTATTCAACTTTTTCGTGTACTTGTCAAAAAATTAATTACTGCTGCTGGCTGAAGAAGTCCCTGTAGGTGAGTAATTAACTGGACATCTAGACGAAGTGTTTTATTCTAATTCTTGGCTCTCACTGAAGCTTATTAAATGGCTTTGCCTGGTCCATCCTGTCCATATGACTAAGATAATATGACTTTTTTTCCTTTTCTCTGTTTTCTGGTTCCTGTTTTTTTTTTTTTTTTTTTTTTTTTTCTCCTTCTTTTTTCTTTTCTATTTTTTTGGCCTTGCAGTAATTCACATAAGTTCAGGATTACATTTGTACATGAGTACAAGCATCAGTGCTGTTTTTAGCTTGAATCTTCAGAGATTTTCATGGAATCTGCTGAGGCTGAGGAGGAGAGCCATGGTCTTTGACAGGTCCATTCTCCTGTTTTGAAACCGGATATTGTGGCTGACTTAAGATGTGGGTGTGGGTGAGGGATCCAGGACAAGACCTACAAGCTTAGGTCTGCTTTGGGAATTAGTTGGAGTGTAGACAATGCTCCACCTCATGTCTGAATTGTAATGAAGTTTATGCTGGAACTGAACAGCTTGCTCTCTAAAGCAAGGCACTTCTGCAATCCAAACAAAAATGACTGTTTTGAATTTGGGTGTCTTCATGGTTGGGTAACATTTATTTCAAATGTGGAAAATTTTATTTAAGGGCAGCTGTTTTCACCTCAGTACAATCTTTATCTTAACAATCTCAGTTACAACCAAATCCGGTAATAAAGGTTGTATTATTGAGCGTCTACATTCTGTGAGTAAATTCTGAATACTTTCAGTTCATCTAGTTGAACACATCTATGTTCAAAAATAAGGAAGTCTCAGAACTACAGAAGGATTGAATTTTAAATACCATATAAGGTTGAGTTACCTTTTAGTATGCAGATGTTTCTAGGAACAACAGATACAGCAGTGTAAATTAATAAAAGTCATAAGTGAACTCTGAATTTTCAAGCTTCTGTTGTTCTCTCAAGCACTATTTGGTGCTTCTAATATAAGTATTTTTTATTTAGGTATTTTAAAAAGGCTGAAGGATGAAAAATAGTTCTTGGGAGAACTCCTACTTATTCCTTTGATTCTTTCCATAGAAATGTAATTGAAAGAACACCAAAGAAAGGCGGGAGCTTTTTTATTTCAGATTGTTGATTTGCACCAGTTGTTTACAAAAAGTGACAAATGTAATATGTAACTTTTGTAGGGAAATCTTATAAATTTTGTTTTTCTACTGCTGCTTTCAGAGCTGTGAAAAAAGTGATGCAACACTTCCATAACATTAATCTTGAGAAATAATTACACTTGGCAGTTTTTGTTTGCAGCAATGCACGAAAGGCTGAAGGCTTTTGTACAGTTCAAAGAGCACATTCCACAGATCTAGCAGTTGTTGGTTGCCTGCAGGGATCATTTGAATTTTCAAGGAAAAAAAGCATCAGAGTAATGTCCAGACCATTTGGTTGTAAACTCTCAGCTCTAATATTGTTTAAATTTCACCTGTATGAGAAATCTTTCAGACATAAGACATATACTAATATGGCACATGTTAATGTCAGTTGAAATATTTTATTTTAAGCTTCATTGCTTCTCGTTCTTTCTTAATGATGCTTAAAAAACAGAGAATAATATGAAAAGTAATGTAACAAAAATCTAGGAAAGACATTGTTCAGACACTTTGGAATAGTGAACAAGAGAAAGACATCTTTTTGCGCCTTGAGATCCAGTAGTTATTTGTTAGCTTATTGCATTAGCCAAGTAGTCCAAGATACACTGTGTAGCTTTGCTGCAGGAGAGCCTTGTTTACAGAAGTGAACCCTGTCATCCTGTGTGCCAGGACTGGAAAATGTGCCAGCTCCTCTATCGCACTTAGAGATCCATCACCCTCCAAGAATGTGTTGACTGTCGCCGTGTGGCAGTCTAAAAGCTTCTGCTTATCTAACAAGAGATGATGTGAATATTTTGTATGCCTTGTACCCTAATAGGATTCTTGATGAAATATTGCATGGTATTTCTTGAAGAGAAAATCTTTTCTTTCTATTCTTGGGTGATTGTCTTCATTTCTTCTGTGCCTGAGTTGCTGCAGAAACTCTGATGGTCTAAAATACCGAAATCTTTCTGTTCTCAGTCATGTACAGACAGAAGAAGTTTTGAAGCTAAAAAGTGTGTAGAAGAGAAACAAAAGAATAATTTTATATATATATATAAATATATATATAAAACAGAATAACAGACTAGATCACTTATGTAGATGTAAATTAGATCACTGAGTAAAATTAAAGCGATTACGACATTTTTGTATATGCTGTTCACCTTCTTTGAACAGAGAATGTGAATATAACAGATCTTAGATTAGTTATCTGCTTATATGATTTATATATATATATATATATATATTTATATAATAATAAATCTTACTGAAAACCACTGAGGTAAGTTTGAGATAAAATTACTCTGCTGGAAAACTAGATTCTGTCCCACAGTGTGATGGTAGGATTTTGTGTATCATGTGAGATTGCGTGAGTTTTATTGATGAAGGTGATATTGTTCTAATTTAGTGTAAATGATGAGTAATATATTGTAATAAAGTTTGGAAGAGCAGAAAGGTGGGGTGATCATGTACCATCATTGTAATCTGTAGATGGTTAAATTCGTAAGTAAGAGGCAATCAGTGCAGTTTTGAAGTAGATGCTAGCGATGTAGTCATGAGGATGTTGCCTCTATCTGCCTTACAAAGTGCTGGATACAAAGGGTACAGCTCTTAGATAAACCTGATCCCTATCGGCTGAGATCTTAGGAATGCTGTAGGGTACTGCAAGCACATAGAAATAAGTATATTAATCTTGATTGTCTGTCCAGGGCCCAGAGGGGGCATGAAATAATTAAGCTGAGAATGACTTACAGTGTTCTTCTAAGAGGGGTATTTATGCAGTCGAAAATAGTCGAAAATTGTGTTTACAGAAGAAAAGCAGAGCCTTTGGTCATTTCTAAATAGGGAAGCTGTTTGCATTTCACTATGAAGAAGCCCTTTAGTTAATTTTTACTGATACAAATATTTTAATTGAGGCTTTCGTCTTACAAAAGTGCTCATATGAGTAAGTCCTCTCAGTATTAAGTATTCAAAACCAATAAACTTAAGACTGAGTTCAGAAAGAAAGGAGTTCATCAATTTTCAGTCTGCTGTATACTCATCAGTTTCTTTTTGGGAAGAGACAAGTGGGAAGTCCTTACTGAAGAGAATTTTAAAGCAAGGAAGCTGCCGTGATGTCTGGGACCAAATTGTGTTCAGTCAGGTAGGAGGTGTCACGAAGCTGGCATATTAGTCTACTGGGCTTCTTTCATGAATATTGTGAGCAGAGATTTGCTTTGGATAGCTCTACGAGGTTGTGTAATTTAAATATTACTGGTACCTAGGATAAGAGGGTAGGACAATAAGAGATCCATAGTGCAAACACTGATTGCTTTCTCTTATGCAAATACCAGCTTCCCTCTCTAGCCTGTCTGATGGTTTGCTTTTCTTCTGGAACAAACAGAGAAATAAACTAATAATAATTTCTATTATATCTGATGTCTTTTCAAATAGTTCTGTAACTTTGTTTTCCGTAGCTGATGTTCACTGATGTCTTCAACTCCTCTCTGTGCCTTTCTTCTTGCCTCCATTCATTGCTTATTTGCTGTGCTCGAGAAACATGCTGTTCTAAGTTCTCTTCTCTTTCATCTTTATCCTATGTTTTCCTGACTCTCAGTTGGAAATTTGTGCGTTGCTCTTCTCTGTCTTTCCTCGGGCTTGAGTTTCTCATTTGTCCAGCTTGCTTCTGGCAATTTGCATTAGTTTCTGTAGGATACAAGCTTTACAAATTTAAAAAAATGCTTTTTGTTTTGCTTTTTGTGCGTTCTCTAAGGAATGGAAAGCCTTAGAAATACGGAATGTGAAAAAAAATGTATTGCTATCTGCCTGGGCTTGCTAAAGATAGTTCCACTGCCACTGGCACGGATTTCATGTAGTACCTTTGAACCCTGCAGCTGTCCCGGTATGCATATTTTCTTGCTTTCTAGTCTCATGTTTCCACTTTCTCACATCTTCCCTCAGCTTCTCATTCCTGTCTAGTGCTTTCATTCAGAGCACACATTCACAGAACCTACCCTGAATTCTACCTGCTACTGCAGTTACTCTCATTTCTCCTCTTCCTTTACCTCTTCATATTTCAGGTAGAACTATTCTGAGTCTTTTTTCTGGTAGAGCTTCCGTAGTCATTTTTTTGTTCTCCTTTCTCTCAACTGCAATAAGAAATAAGGCTGTTTTCATGCTAATCTTGGGCACCTTCTTTAAATTTTGCCCTGTTTTGTGTTATGGGATTTTACACTGCTTTGGAGCATTTCTACTGTTTCAGTGTTTTTGTATCTCTTTTCTTTAATGCTTTTTCCATCACTCTTAATTAATGTAAAAAGTTTTAATTTAAGGGTTTTGGTAACATCTTTCGGTAATTATTGTCTACTTAAATTGTTAGGTTAGTAATTATTGTCTACTTGCATTGTTAGGACAAGAACCACAAAAATATGGGAAACAAATTCTTAGACCTTTTGGTTCCTTCTGACGACAGCCTGGTGGTATGCATGTTGTTATAGCATTTTATATACTAATAGAAGATAATTTTGGATTCATATGTATAGAAAATTCATACATTGAGAAAACTTCACAAATTTAAAAACAGAAATACATGTATTTATTATAGGAAAGATACCTGGTAAAATACTACGTGCTAATATCAGTACTGTAGCTAAACAGAATCATAGATTCATAGGATCAGGTTGGAAAAGACTGTTCAGATTATTAAGTCCAACCATCAATCTGACCTGTCAAGTCCCATCACTAAACCATGTCCCTTAGTGTCACATTCACATATCTCTTAAATACCTCCAGGAACGGGGACTACACCACTTCCCTGGGCAGCCCATACCAATGCTTGACTACCTTCTCTGTGAAGAAAATCTTCCTTATGTCCAATCTTAAAAATACCCTAGCACAACTTGGGAATGTTGTACATGAAAGTATCTAAAAAATGAGTTTCAAGTCCTGTGTTGGTTTTAAATGTGCACAGTCCTAGAATGTGTGACGTAGTGACTGTTTTAGTATGTGTATCAATGCTTTATTTAGCTTATTTGGGCATCATTGGTTGACAGAAGCATGCGAAAGCAAATTTGTTGAGAACTTTTTGCTTATTACTCTACCCTTGAGTGCTGGTTCCCTGCTCCAGGGCAATCCACCCTAAGAAACTTCTATAAAGCTACACTAATGTTAAAATTAGAGTTAGCTCTTCAGAAGGAATCCTGAAGAGAGTGCAGCGTCACATAGAATTTGACTGTAAGCACATACCTTCCTGGGCTTTCAGTTACTCTGATGACCAAGTAAAGAAACTTCTGATATTAGTTATGTGAAGACTGAGTTGCCGTATACACTTTTAAATTGTTAAACAGGTAACCAATGAAGTAAATCATGTGCCATAGTTAAATTAATCTCCCAAATTATGTCAATTAAAAAATACTAGTTGGTTACACTGCAAGCAAATTTCCCAGTGTGTTGCAACACAGAATTAATATATGATCAGTTGTGTGTGTACGAATGTGTACATACACTCTACGCAAATAGTACGTATTCTATCAGAATAGTACATACAGAAGAGAACAGTACATAGTCTGCAAGATAGTACTTCATGGTATGTCTGTTTACTGATTGACTGATGTGATTAAATTTCACGTTTTACAGTGTTTCCTTCTATCACGGTTAAAATTTTAAGCTCTAAGTTACTGTTTATGGAAATACTATCAGATGGAAAGATGTGGTCTAAAACAGACCAAGGCAATGAGTACAATTTCACCATATTTAAGTAGTGATACAGAGCAGTGAGCAAATTAGTATAAATTATTGCATTTAATAAGAAAATTCAGTACTTATTTTAGTAGTGATTTTGTTTAAAGTGTGGTTAATTGTTGCAAAATGAAAGACTTGAAGAGTCGTGGTTGAGGAACTCTAGTGTGTTTTCTGTAATGGATTACTGTGCTCCTCCAGTCATTGAGACTACACGATGCTGCAGTAAAACAAGGACAGTTCTTTGATTTACGCACTTTAAATTTGAAAAGGAAATTTTAGAGTTAGGGGAATTGGTTATGTTGGTTATGTATTGGTTACCTGCAACGAAAAAGTTGCATTGGTGATCACTTGCCAGTGCAGCAGGCAATTAACAACGGGTGGTGGAAAGTGGCAAAGCATGCTGAGAGGGAACTTGGGCTGTTTTCCCTCATTTCAGATTCTGAATTTTCCTACACAGATGTTATATTGTTCTGTTCACATAAAATATTTGTTTAATATTCTTTGTTTGATATGTTTTAAAGTGTATTTAAAAAACTGTATTGTGAGTGGTCTGGGAAGTATTCTTGCAAGTATTACAGTATATTTAAATAAAGGAATGTTATGCCTCCAGTTTGTGTGGTTTGTACAAAGAGGTTACTTTATCTTGAAATAATATTGTAAAAACAGAAGAAGTCCAGGAAAAACCACTGAAAATGTTTGGAGGCATAAAAACAGCTTAATGTAAATAGAGATTAAAAAGTTTATATTGAGTGGAGAAAGAAGGAGATGACATAGTTAGGTGTATATGAAATAATGAATAATACTGAGAGGTAAATTTTGTTTTTCTAATAAAATCAGGGAAAAATCAACAAAATATTAAAAAAGAAAGGGAAATCACTGTCTTTAAATGCAGCATGTATATATAATGAAACTTATTGACTTTAGAATGTTACTGGCTTAAAGAGAAGATCAGGAAAAGTTGAGTAAATATTGAAATTAATAGCTTGCAATTCCCTAAATTATATATTATAATATATAATATATATAATATTATATATTATAATAATATATTATATATAGAGAGAGAGACAGAAATTTCATTGCGTGTAATATATATACTGTTCAAAAGTGAACAGCACCCTTGAACTGTCTTGGTCCTTCTGAGTGTTTGAGTTACATTTTTTTCACCTTTTCTCTGTTGTCTGTCATTCCTTGAAAAATAAAACAAGCTACTTGCTAGAGCAAGTATGATAGCATTAGTAGTAAATTAGTTACAACTTCTACATAGTTCGCTTGGTCTTTTGTTTGCTGTAGTTGTATCTCTAACTGCTTGCTGTATTGTACTTCTTACTTTAAAGTGCTAAGTTGTAAGCTTATTAACCTTTACAAACTTCATGATAATGAACTTTATAATTCTGTTTAAACCGCATATGAAGTAGACAGATAATATTTCTTGAATTTTTTAATAGAAGTAAAAAGATTTGCTATTTTAGATAGAGTTGCATTTTCTTCTTAGCTTTGCACACAGTAGGTATAAATAGCTGCATAACAATTCACATTCTAATATTGGTATTGCTTTGTATTTTGTTTTCTTATCAAAATGGTTAGAGCAGGAAAATGATTGAAATATTACATAGCAAGCTTATAAAATTTCACTGTGTCTTGCATATTTATTTCCGATATTTAGCATGGAAAAATGAAGTTTTCAAACTTTCTGTCTGCTCTTCAATTAATTTGTAACTTTTTATTACCATTTATTGATTCATTATGTTCTGGTATTTTTTTCTCTAGTAGCTGCCATTCCTTTCTTACAACTGAACGTCTTTTCTTTCTACTGGCTTCTTAAATCCTTTTGCATTGCCTTTTGCCATTCTTTCTTTAATCTTTTTTCCTTCTGTTTAATTTTTAAATCCTTTGCCCTTTATCTTTTTTCAGTCTTTTTAGCGGCTCTCCTCTCCTTTGATTCTTTCTTAAACATTACTGCTTCTTAACATTGTGTTCTTTCATTGATTTTTTTTCTTTTCTTTTTGTTTTTGTCCTTTTAATTTTTTTAAAGTTTTTCTTTAGAATGGCATCACACAAGGAAAAATGCATACAAATGTTAGCACTGGAATTAAAAACAAACAAACATAGCAGGGATTCAGGTATGTTCAAGGAAAAGATGAAACGTTTCTCTGTTTACTGAAAAATCCTATTTACTTCAGTGGGCATTGAAACATTTTACTTGAGCTTTTCTTGCTGCCACATCCTGTGTTTCAAACTGAAAGCAGTGATCATTTCAGTGTTTTGTGGTACTCTACTGCAAGATTCATTTTGTTTTGTTTAGTTTTTTCTTTCTCCACCCTCACAGATGCCTTTCAAGTGCAGAAACCCACAAGCTCTGTCTTGTGCTTTATGGGTATTCTTTGAATCCCGAACTTTTTTGAATCCGTTATGTAGAAAACAGAGTATTTATCTGTAGTCTTTAATGGACTTTTTAATTGACTGTGTTGGAGAAAATGATTAAATAACTAAACCTAAGTGTTCACTTAAATTCATTGAAAAGACTGGTGTAGATTTAGTCCAGAGTAGCCAGTAAATGCCTGGTTATTTACCAGCTAATAATCAGCAGTTAGTTTTTAATTTCTGTGATGGTTTTCATTTGATGTGAATAATAATGGTCATTTCCAGATCTGATACAACTTTTTAAAACTTAAATTCCAGATTTTTAATTTGCTCTGAATTGCTTGTCATGTGAATAGATAATGGACCCCTTACGTGGGAACAATATGAGGATCTGGCAGAATGAAAAATGGTGGAATTTATTATTTTGCAGTTTAAATATGTATGTCCAATATTCACCGGTGCCTACCTCTGTATAGAAAAGTACACTGAAGTGGTAGTCTCAAAAATTAAGTTAGTTTCTGTCTAAAGTTATCCAGTTAGTATAAGGCTTGGATGGAGAAAGTGTGCTGGAAAGTGAGTTTAGCTGTTGTCTCTGTGTTTCCCCAAGGTGCTGAATTTGCACACCCAAGAGCAGGACTCAGTGAATGAGTCTGTGAGAAGTTAGGCAATGGGAAGGAATTTGAATATTGGTTTCACCAAAAGCTTGTAAAAGCCATTGGGAACGAGAAAGCACGTCTGCACTACAGAAACTTCCATGCCAATGGATCTGGGGGTTTTCCTCCATCTTTAAAAAAATACTGCTAGTCAGATGACAAAGTAATCAATAATGAAAATCAGGTGTTTCAAATAAAAAAGATAACAGTCAAAATTGAATATTTTTTTCTAACATGTTGTATCTTCAGTCTCTGGGTGAGAGAACCAGCTTGTGTCTCTCTCTGAATAGTAACTGTGTCCACAATCACAGAGTTTCCACCTCCCTAAAGAACTTTGGTTCAAATACACTGGCAGGAGAAGTGATCCAAGGATGACTGCTTTTAATATGAAAATGCTTCTGTAGTTCAGATTGTGTCTTTGTAGCTGATTATGAAATAATGAAGAAGATAGCAGACATTCTCAGTGTCTGCTCATGACGCTTCCTGGACCTCTTTGTCCACATTTGGACATTTTTTTTCAAAGACCTGTGACTGCTACAGCAATTTTCCTGATTAGTGAGTCTAGTGGAAACAATGATTGAGCACCAGGTGGGAGAGAAGGGCCAACCCAGCAGAGCTCAGATGAATGCAATGCACCTGAGTGACTGGAAGGGGTGGATCCTGGCTCTCAGACCTCTTTCAAGGATTGGTAGCAGAGGCGATGGTATCTGTCTGAAGGTTCCTGTGTACCTGAGGCCTTCTAAAGGGTGAGCAGCTTAATTCCTTTGTTTTTGTGCCCATGGCTCTTGCATTTGGGCTTAATTCTTGCTTACTGCAGCCTAGAACTTTGCTACTCCACTATCACTGCTATGCTTTCCATCACATTATGGTGTTACAATGAGAATGCTACAGAACCTACAAAGGTGTTGTGGAACGTCCCATAATTTTTGCTTCTGTAGTGAAAAAATAATGAAAATTTCTTCTATTCAGCACAGAGGACTGTAGTGCTTGTTGCTGACTTGCTATCTAGAATTTTTTTTCACTGGAGAATAGTCAACCAATCTAAAGTAATTTGAAAGGGAGTTTAAGATTTCTTGTAACAGTTACTAAGCAACAAAGCATGCTTTTGTTTTGCTTTAACCCTTTTTTTCACTTCTGTTTTGAAGAGAACAAAAAGCAGTTATGATGACTGTAACCAAAGGCTTTTTATAATCACAATTTAAGTTGCAAAGGACTGTACAAGCTGGATGTGCAGTAACTGACAGGCTGGGACGTTGCCATGGATCCAGGCTCTTGAAAAAGAGTACGTGGCAGAAAAAAGTTGACCGTTCAGCAGCGGTTGGCCTGTGCCTCAGCCTTGTCCATTTGGGGTATTAATGCTGCTATCTCAACAAAATCAGTAGACAGGTTTGTTTTATATTCTGTCCTCAGTCTGATTAATACAAGGTAATCTCCATAAAGACTTTGTGGTGTACAAAAGAGAGAACTGTCAAAACAAATAATGCTCTTATTTTAGTGTTTGAGCTGTGCATCAGACTTTCCCTTAAGTTGGTTTTCCTTTCCAGTATTCGTATCCCATGTAAGGTAAACCTGTGCTGGATATTAAGTGAATGGGAGTGAGTGGGAGGAGGAAAGAGACACAACTCACTTCAGAAAGTGTCTTGGGTTGAAAAACAGCAGTCTGTTTGGATTTGAGGAGTATATTCTTATTTCTAAAACAGAAGGTTGGTGGAAAATCTTAGTAAAGATTTCAAGTATCAAGTTATTGGTCTCCAAGTGATGCTGTAGCGCTTCCAGAGAATTAAATTTCCCATTCTGAAAGAAAAATGATGGATTATTGATTGAAAAATGCTCGGTTTTAGTGCTAATTTGAGTTCTTTTAGTACTGTTTTGTGTGTGTAAATGCAGGTGCTCAAGCTGGTAGGTGTATAGTGTGCAACTGTTTGTCTCTGAACTGTCTGTGCTGTATGGTATTCTGAGAACAGCGAAGAACCAAGAATGATGTTACATGATAAAGAAGGAAAACATGAAGGGAATTTTTGTGTGTGCTTGTCTTTGGGTCAAAGTCTAGTATTTTCTTGAGTCTATTTTATTCTACAGAAGAAAAGAAAGACTCCCCAGATCCTCAGAATTCTGCATGAAAGCCAGTATTTTAAAATGTTTTTTTGATCAGGTGTTACAATCTGAGTTGGTTTAATTATTATATACTACTTGTAAAGATCTATTTCATCTTCACATTGAGAGCATAAACGTGGGACTTGCATCTCACCATAACAGAACGCAGTGACGGGGTGGATATTTTACTTTGGTAATATTCCCTAATGGTAATATATTAATAATCTTTTATTCCACCAGATTTTTTTTGCCCTGTTTAATATGGTAAACATATGTAATGTACTTTTCCCCATGAATAGAGTTCTATCTTGTAGCATAAAAATACTATCATTGCTTTTTCAAAAGCACTTAGAAAATATTAAGCAATCATGAGGGTTATTGCTAATTGCATTGGCTTTAATTTGTCACTTTAAATGTTCTAATTATTTCTTCATGAGGTTATCAGCTAACTCTTAAATAGGACCTCACTGCAAATTAGGCCCTTGGGCCAGGTTATTTATTTTGACCCAAACTTCAGTGGAATATTATGATTAAAAATAGTTGAAGAATAAATACATTTTAATAATCTTTTCAAAACTGGAAAAGTTAACATCTAAGCAGAATTTAAGAGCAACAATCATATCTTGTTATGTTAATGAAACTTCTTGAAGCCATGGATGCTACACATACAAAGTGATTTTCACGTTGAAAATAGAACTCCCCTGCCACTTTAAAAAAAAAAAAAAAAAAGAAGTTTGTGCTGTGTGTGTTGTTGTATTACACTAAATGACCTTACTTCGTTAGTGCTGAAAGACTGAGTGGAGTTGGTTTGAAGTTCAGTTTGTTCGGTAAAAATATAGGAAAGAGGCAGCAGAACTGAAAAGAGCTGGAGAATATTTTTGTTGGTGGTATGGCTTGGCAGGTCCCGGATGAATTTTGGTTTCCCAGCATCCCACTTGTTACTTGTACCACATATGAATGTCATGAGGTACACCAGTCTGCGTCAGATACTACTCAGATGAGAACATGCTTTTTGAGTATTTTCAGAATACTATTAATATGATTTAAAAAAAAAAAAAAATGTGTTGGAACCAATAGAAAACGGTTTCATCCACAGTCCATTGCTTCACTGAATGTACTGATGTGATGTGTAAGATAGTATCCAACTTAGTGATAAAAGAAACCTTGAAAAAAAGTAGCAAAACAGGGATGGATATGTAAAAATGGGATGGGGAGAAAAGCAAATATTCCTGAGTATATTGGGTCAGCGTTTCTGGAAGTGTGCTCTGCATGTCTTGAAGCAGACAGAGGATGAAGATCCCTGGTCTCTGCTCTTAACAGACGCTACATCTGTGTCAGTGGGACCAAGGAAGGGATGAGCCATGCTGTGTGTCATCTGTGCCTGTGTAGGACTGCATGCTGGGGGCTGAGCACTGAGGGAGCAGTGCTGGGTGTCCACACATTGGTGCCTGTGCCTTGGCATTACCAGCATGGTCCTGGCTTATCTGTGTTTACAGGTAAGATTTATGGAAAATCTTCTTGTGGTTGGGAAAGGAAGGAAGCTGTAGCGTCCATAGTTTCTGTAGTAGGAATAAGGTATGTTGTTTTGTGCTTGACTTCAGACTGGTTTTATACAAGGTCTTTGATTGTGTAGTTATTTCCTTTACAGTCCCGGGGGAGGGAGGGACACGATAAGTTAGTCTGCTGAAAACTGGGAGAAAGAACCTTTATCTAGTCCACAATTACACTATGAAGTATCTGAGGGGAAAGAGTAGTCTCTTGATGTCTGTGATTTGATTTTGCTGAGCAAAGCAATGTTCAGGTTCAAGGTAAGCTTTGTCAAAAAAGTTTCCGTAGAAAAAGCAGTGGTTTGTGCATCCAGAATTGCCTTCAGACAACACTTTCTCAGCTCTTTCTATGCATCATTTATAAGATATATAAATGGATATGGATATGTGTCTGTAATTTATAAGCAGATAAAAGCTTGCATTTCTTATCACAGCTTTTTTTTTTTTTTTTTTTTTTTTTTTTTTTAAATTGTGTTCTAAATTGGGTAAGTTTGTGTAATTTTT
Organism: Lagopus muta; assembly: GCF_023343835.1. NCBI lineage: Eukaryota > Metazoa > Chordata > Aves > Galliformes > Phasianidae > Lagopus > Lagopus muta. Next base: position 25,788,502 of record NC_064433.1, on the reverse strand, counting down.
CAGGTACATTGGCTAAGAAGGCATGCAGTAAATCACACCCAAAGCTGAAGTGTTAGGGAGAAGGAAAACCACTCTGATTCTGCAGCCTGTCGCACTGGCCAGATTTGCAGAAGGACTGACTTCAAATATGAATTATGCCATGTCTTTTGCCACAACTTTACCTTAAGGGATCTGGATATTTGCTTGCTTGCTTTTTTAAGTAGTGGACTTTTAACCTGGAATCCTTTCTTTCTTTTGCACCCAATAAGTGTTGCTGTATGTGCATGTTCTTCATTTGTAGAAATTTAACCTTTAAAACAGCTTCTGGCTCTTCTAAGATGATTTTTTCTCTTAAAAGGGATCTGATTTGCTAAGTAATCAGCTCAGTGGCTCTTCTGATCTTGCTAGTTTTTGCACAAGCAACTAAAACCTATTTGTGCCTGTGTTTGGTTAGTGGATGATGGACAGTTTGTATGTAGCTCTCTCTTTGCAGCTTTCTGGTGGTGCATGTTGCAGAGGCTAGAAGTGCTGCCCTGTGGGACTGGCTTGTCAGCAGCTGTGCTTACTGGTCTGCCTCACCTAGGTGCTGCACATATTTTTCAGCAGTAGCTTCCTAGCTACTTTCAAGCGATTAATGGAAATGCTGAAAGACGAACATAAAGTCATTTTCTGCAGAGCATCTTTACTTGGCCATTTCCTTGCTGAAGTTCTTTCCTGACTTGAGGACCTGTTTGAGTTGTGTTGTAGTAAGATGATTTTAGAGCAAATTTGAGAGGGAACAATTTTAAGAATTTAATTTCTGATGCAGAATCTCACTATTTTTTTCTCATACCTCCTCCTATGATCTTTTCACTTTGCTCACCTGATGTGAGAGAAGATATGACCATTCCAGCGGACTCCTGTCTTGAGATCTTAGCTTGAAAATGTTTGAAAATATTAGTTTATCAGCTTGTCTTTTTTGCAGCTGTCAAGAACAGCTCATAGCAAAAAGTGTCAAACTCTTAAAGTTTCATCTCTGCCTCCACATAACAGTAACCTACTATTAATTTACAGTTGCTGCCTCTTCTAGCAGTGAAGCCAAGGTGTAAATGGGTTTACACGGTATTTTCTTCCAACCATGAGACAGATTAGTGCTGTAGTTAGAAGAGCTTCCATAACCTCAGTGCTTGCCTCTGACTGTGTTATTAATAGTTTTTCATGATTTAAATGTGTTTTAATATGTCTATGGTCACTTTAAGTTCTTCTCTTACCTTTGACTTCGTCAGTGCTCTTGTCAGTGTGTCTACTTTCTCTCTTTTCATACTTAATTCTGGAATTTACTAAAACTGTGTCCTTGGACTTCTCTCTTTGTTCAGTCCTCACTTCCTAGGTGAGTTAGCCACTTGCTTTGCTCTTACGATTATGGATGCGCAGGTTACCTGTAAATCTGTCTTTTCACCCATCTTAATGCTCTTTCCATCTAATCATGTGTCTCAGATTGGATCTGTAACATGATGTCTTTTAATTATCTTATCATTTCAAAACAGAACTCTATCCACTTCTCTCCTTTTCTGTCACAAATGACAAGAACATTATCCTCCTTGTCACTCAGATTCGGTGACTCAAGGTTATTTTTCACTCTTTCCTCATGCTTCATACATCCTGGCCAGAACCAGCACTTGGCACCTTATTTTTATTTTATTTTTATTTTTAGTATTCAGCTATGCTTTTTCCTTCCATGCTTCTGATAAATTTCTCATTCTGACCTTCTTGACTCAGTCCTCACTCTTGAAATTTGATTCTTTCTTATTTGTTGGTTTGCAAATCAGAGGTTGTCTCCCTTTGAGCAAAACACAGTCTGAATTCCTTCTTTTAGCCTGCTTGCATTTTTGTATCTCTTCTTATTTTGTATTTTTCTTAAGGCCTCTTGCCTCAAATTAAAGCTACTGTTTATCGCTCACAAATTTTTACATGAGTGCTTTCCAAATGTGGTGAGCTGTCTGCTGGTGGACTGGGAGGGTGTGGGGAATGGCCAGTGGAACCAAATGAACTGCTACATGGATTTTCTTTGAAAAAGTTTGTTAGTTATATCCAAAGCCTCGGGGAATTGGTCTTTCAACTTTGTCATTCAGTGTTTACTTGCTGTCATCAAATTTTATGTCAGGCTTGTTCACTTTATGTCAGTGTTTCCAGACTTGTCCACGTACTTGAAGACAATTTATTTCACGCATATTTTATTTTCTGCAGCCTTGCACTCGTAAAGGAACCTCAGGAGCTCGTCTGGAAGGCGTCTGCTGCATTTGCTTATGCATCCTTCTCATAAGCCTACTCACTCCTTGCGTGCATCAATCAATAAATTCCATGCACATCATTTGCTTCTATTGTTATTTTTTCTGTAGCAGTTCTGCATTGATTTGTCCTCAGATTATATTCTCTTTTAGCCACAAATCATCCTTTAAAGCATTTGAAAAGCATCCTGCAAAAGTGAGACCAAAGTACACAAAAATGAAATAAATTCATTTTGCCAGGTAACTTTCATCTTTTCTGCATTCTAAGTCTTCGTTATTCCACTCTAGCTTCCATTAAAGCATGACTTTTTATGTTGAAAGGCAAAATATACAGCCTGCCTGTGAGGCCACTATTAATTCCACACTATCTCTCTTTTATAGTGCAGCTGGCACCCTACCCCCGGGAGAACAAGCTCATCTCTTCTACCACGTGCTTGTTCTCTACCAGTTCAAGCAGCAGGAATCCTAAGTTAGCTATCAAATATTGGTCTTGCTTATGGCGGCACAGAGCTTTCTACAGTGCCTCTGGGCCAGCTGAAAATAATTTCTAGCACAGTTGGAGTGAAACTATGGAGGTGTAACATCCAAAGGCATGCAAGTCCTGAGCAGAGTGGGATTCTGTGTTCACTCCAGTAATAAACAATGATTTACAACTTCAGTGACAGAGAAATACTGTAGGTTTAATTAAGCTTAAGTATAGCGTCCTTTCTTGTGCGTGTGAAGTAATGAAAGTATTGGTGGTTGTAGAATGAATTATATTTCTGCCTTTTCAGACATTTCGTATACTTCCAATATTGAGCTGTCTCAACTTTGCTTATTTTTCTTTCAATAACATTTTTCAATATGTGTATATGTTCTTATCATACAGACTTTCATATACTTATCTGTCTACTCCACATATCACCGAAATTTTCCAGTCAGTTGTTTATCAAAAAGACAAAAAATAAACCATAAATGGCTAGACTTTGGCATACCTCTTAGGTCTAAATTATTATTTTATTTTTTTATAGATGTCCCTTGATATTTGGTTTAGCCATCTGAGAAAAGTCAGTTGCAGAAAAGGAATAATTTCCAAGAGATTACTTTTTTCATGCAACTAACAGTATTTAAGTCAGTACTGCCCAAGAGCAGTGTGTCTGTCTGTGCTTACACCTACCTTTGTTGCACTTTCCTGTCCTTAAGCTTAGATGGAAATACCGAAATGGTTCCTTTTTATTTTCAGTATAACTTTGAATGTTTTCATAACATGTTTTTTTTCTCCACATTGTAAAGTTTCGTTCAGCTGAGTATATGTCATAGGTAATTTTTTGGTATGATTCACATTTCATTAACTTACTAAACTTATGTCTGCTTTTGAGGAATTTTGAAGAGTGGGAAATCTGCCTTCTCTTTTGTCTTAGTCTGCTGCTAAGCAATACTTGAAGCTTTTCTGTCATGCTATTAGCATAATACTTGGCACTGTTTTTTACATGCTCTGTAGAGCATCGTTCCACCAAATAAATAAATAAAAAAATCTAGCCCTCATTAGGCCCTCAGTTTATGGGCAACTGTATTTCTGATTATATTGAATCTTTGTTCTGGAAGCATCCCACAGTGATAGACAGTAGCACTAGGTGTTTGGCTTTTTTTTTTCCAATATATGCCATTACAGTATTGGGTATTGCTATAAGAAAGAGTGGAAGTTTTTGGCTTCTTCTTGGATGTGACAAGGTCTCTCTCCTTTCTCAGAATTTCTCTACAGATGAGTTGAATTCATTGGAGGACCAGTGTCCAGGCAGTCTCTTGTTCGACCCTACTTCTCAGTGTGCATTGCTGTCCGCCATGTGAGGTCTTCAAAATTCATGCCTGGCCTGTGCTGCTCCGTGCCTTTTCTTGGCATCTAGCTGGGCTTAGTGGGGCTGGACATTTGCTCTTTCCCTGTGGATTTGTGTGGACTGAAAAGAAGGAAGGGCAGAGGGGCAATAGATGTGCTAACAGCAGGGTAGGACAGAAGAGTACTATCAACCACAGTTAGATGGATTTTGCTCCTCAGTGTTGTTTACTTAAAAGAGCACAGCCCAAATAAAGGCATTTGGATATGTTTAAGATCTCATTTAAGGTCAAGATATTCCTGTGTATCACTCATTACCAACATCTGTCTTGTACAAAAGACAGAAAAATACTGTCGTGAAACCAAAAGAGTACGTACCATTGAAGACTGAGGCAAAAGAGTCATTGAGTAATTCAGTTTTCTTCAAATGCCGGGTTACCAGGTTTCCTGTTTCTTTCTGGAGAAGGCCCACATTTTCCCTAGTTTTCTTTTACCATTTATAGAAGCCTTTCTTGTTGCCCCTGACATTGCTGAAGTATGTATTTCTGTCAGGGTTTTAGCTTTCCTAAGCCAACCTTGGGCTGCTTAGACAGTTTCTCTATTTCTCCCAGGCTGCCTGTCTTTCTTTCCACACTCTGTAGGATTACTTTTTCTGCTTGTTTGTCCAGGAGCTCCTTGTTTACCCATTCAGGCCTCCTGGCATTTTTGCTTCTGAGCTTGGAAAAGGTAATCCTTGAATATTTACAAGACTATGTCTTATAGGATGTGTCTTAAGGATGTGTTGTTATAGGCATTCTTAAAAATGAGAAATGTTTGTGTGTGTGAATGGGTTTCTGTACGTGAGCTTCAAACTTGAAGGCTTTATTCTTTTTTTTTTTTTTTCTTTTTCTTTTCATATAGAAAATAAAAAAAGGCCCTTTGGACTTGAAGCAAAGACCCCAGGCAGCATTCTGCATTGCCTTACTCAGAGTCCCTACTGTATTTTCCCTTTCTTTTTTTTTTTAATAAACACTTATAAAACTATATTGGTTGTAGTTGCTATCCAGCTGAAATACCTGTGAAAAGCTTACCTGCCTTGAGTACCTATGTTCCTTTGCTCCTTCCTTCGTTTCTTTTCTTTTTTTTCCTGTAGTGTTGTATTTTCACCTTCCTACATTTGTAGAAAAATAATCCTCATGAAAGCTATATTCAGCTTCATTTTTTATGCAGTTGGTTATTAGTGTGGAAACTGTATAGTGGCTGACTTTCAGGTCAGCTTTAGTGTGGAGCACTAATACTCTTTCAGTAACCATGAAATATCATCAGGAAGTTTCATGACATGTGGAAGAAACAAGAAAGAGCTGAACTAAGACTCTATCTGTTTGAAACTGTTTGAATTGGCTATTTATAGCCAAAAAAAGAGTATAGATTGAACCTCAATGTGGAGTATGAGATACTCGGTCTGCCATATTGGTATATGGGAAATTGAGATAGCACCTGACAGGGCTGAAAGTTTATGGAAGCGTAGCTGTAAAATATAATCTACATGGGAAATGTTACAGGGACACACAAGACTTAATCCTGAAAAAGGACATCAACTGGAGAGTAACTGTTCTGCATAGAAAAACCTCAGATTTCTTTTCCATCAATATTGCCTGCATAGCCACAAGCAAGATCAAATATTGCACAGGTGATTTAAAATGGAAGTAAAAAGTTGTGAATGCATGCCCACAATTAAAAAGTTTTTTGCTGATGGGGTGGCTGATTGTGGATATTTAATGTTACTGAAGTTTGGAGCACCTCAGCAAGCTAGGCTTTACCTAGTAGAAGTCTCATGTAACTGTTGGGATGTCTTTCCATTCCCTGACCAGATATGGTACAGACAGCTGGAGGATTTAACTCTGTAATACTTCTGGAGTAGTTCCACAATCAGTTTTGTTCTGTTCTTCAGATGTGAAAATATGTTTTCTTTGTAATACCTCAGAATTCTAAAAATCACAGTTATTGAAGGAAAAAAAAAAATCAGCAAATATATATATATATTTTAATTCTTTTAAAATACTTTTAGTTTGTAGTCTGTTCTTCATATGCTGGTAACATTTAAAATGCTTTCATACCATTAGTCTTTCTAACTCTGTTTTCCTTAGCAGGCTGTACTAATTGTGCCTTTTCCTCACTGGTTTAATTATTGCTATTTGAAGAGAAACTGATTATCATTTAGATGACAGATGATCTCTGCTATCAGTCAGTTTCCAATAAGTTTGTTTTCCTGTCTTGCCTAAGCTCAGCTTCTTTTTGTAATTCCTGTGGTCTCTTTTTACCAAATCCCTAAATATCTCTGATCCTGATCAGTCTTCAAAATCTTTTAAAATACTGATATGTAATTTTGCTATGGAACTTGCGTTCCTGTAGCCCTAAGAGTTTGTAGCAGCACTGCTGGTAATAGTACTGAACTCTCCCTATCCAAGTATACTTCATACTCAGCCTTTTTTTCAGGGGCCTATTTTTCTTTAAGGCTTCAAAATAAATTTGAATACTTTTCATTTGGTTTGGAAGATTTTAGTGTATTGAACACATTATGATTTCTGTTCTGTAGTTGTTTGCTGTAATGTGTGGTTGTTTCACACTGATAGACACCTGAGCTTCACCGCACTGCTCTCTCTCTCTCCTTCCTCAAAAAGGGAAGAAAGTACAAATGAAAAGGCTCGTGGGTTGAGATAAGGACGAGGAGATCACTCACCAATTGCTTTCGTGGGCAAAACATGCTCAGGGTAAGGGAGATTATTGTAATTCATTGCCTAGAGATAATAGACTACAGCAGTGAGAAGTAAAAGCAAACTAAACCCACCTTTCCCCGCCCACCCTCTCTGCAGTTTCTCAGCTACCAAAATATTGCCACGTAAAACCAGTACCAGTATCTCTCTAGAATAACATACTTTTTAGTTAAATAGGTGTAATTTAACTGAAATTCCAAAAGAATGTACGGTACGTATTCGCATTTGTGTATTTTCAGTTTAAAACCAATCCAGAGGATCTCAGTAATCTTAGAAGACTGCCGAACAACTTCTGCATTCCAACACAGAGCTGTGTGTCAGCGCACTGTGCCATGCTGAGGTTGTACTGGCGGACTGTTAAGAAGGAACTGATGTATGGGGGAAAAGGAGACATTTTTGAAGAGTTGTGTTGAGCTGTAAATATTTCATGTGATTATCTACCAATTATTTGAAAAGCTGAATTCTGTATTTTTGACCTATTTGGTTAATGGTTACAATTAATTGAACTGATCTTCTAGGTATGCGTTGCAGATACAACCTGAAGTTTTACAGGAGGCAGTTTTAGTCAGACAGTTTTTAAAAATAGGCTGATGGAAGCGTTGATAGGCACACAAACATGTTTGTTTATGTACCAGGTGTAAGGTTTGTGCTATGGATGGCAAGCATGTTTTAGCTGATGTGACACTAAGCACCAGAACATCTGTTCAAGTAGTCAGATGTTCATGGGAGACCTTCAGTTGTCTATTTACTTCTTCTATGGAGGTATTTGAAAAGTTTTCTTTTAAAGGTGGCACTGATACAGTGTTTTCTACAAGGAAATTCTTTCTACCTTATGTGTTCTGGTTGCACCTGTGAGCATCTGCCTGAGCTGTGCTGGCTAGCAGAGAATAAAGCCAAGTCTCATACTATCAGAGATAATAAGCAGCTGGTTTTCTGTGCTGGAAGCAGTAAACACATTGCCTGTTATGTGAAAATCGTTTTCTGCTTTTTTTAATAAGAAAAAAAAAAAAAAAGTAAAGGTGCCACAGGTAAGAAATGTGAAGATCAAAAGTCTCATATTAACAGAGATGTGAAGGAGGTATTTTATTGCCTTCTCAAGTTCTTAAAAGAAAATAGAACTTCAGTTGTTGCACTGAAGTATCTATTTACAGGGAAACATAGTGCCCTCTTCCAGGCTAATTCTAGGCTAGGAAGCTGGTTTACATAAACTCTGCTAGTATTCCTCTGGGGAGACAGAAGCTCCTTCAGACAGCATTTCCGATCACTGTAGGGTTCTGTGGTCCCTTCAGAAAAGTCATCTTATTTCCCTCCATTGTCTGGTTAGAAACTTCTTTGGTTCAAGTCATATCCTGGAGGTCCAGAACTTCACTGTAAACTTACTTCTTTGTAAACCAGGCTGATGATCCTAGTGCGTGCTGATGAATATTTCTGACTATTCTCGATGCTGTGAATATTCTTGAGAAGAACTGGGGAAGAGCATTTTGCATATCCTGATTTCAGCAAATATTAACTGTGCTAGGGTTATTACTTGAGAGAAAGTACTTGGCATTTTTGTGAATTTGGCCAATATAATACTTTTATCAATTCATATTGTCTGTTTACAGTTATAAAGCAAGATTTTTCCATAGGAATTTATAGAAATTCTTCCTGGTTATTTCTGGAAAACAACAGAAAATGATGTGCAGCAGTAAACCACTGTGCTCCATAGCCAGACAATGGAAATCTCACTGTAGTATTGTTGTCAGATATTTAATCTAAACTTTTTGTAAGTGTGAACGTTACTTGAGGGTTGTATCAATTCGTAAACGATGCTGCACGTGTCTGTAAATACTCTGCTGAGCCATATCCAGATGGTGTTAAACACTGACATTGGTTTTTATACTGAAAAATAACTGCTACAGTGAAATTTGCTAGGTTTTATTACAAGTAAACCTTTCTGTTTTCCACCCAAATTAATGTTTTTAATTCAATTGTCAATATTTTCCAAATAGACAGTAAATCTGGCACTCAGCTGAGGCTGAAATCTTGTGGCTCATGTAGTTAGAACTCTCATCTTTATGTGCTGTGTATTTCTTTCACCATACAAGGACCCTTAACAGTGCAAAGTAATCTACAGCTACCTGAATAAATTATGATTCTGGCATCTGGCTTTTAGCCGTAGTTTACAACTGCAGCAATAACTTAATTTAAGTTGCTGTCAGTATTTTCAAATACTGATAAACCATTAGTGTCTATGAACTTTTGTTATCTAACTATGGTAAACGGAGGTTTAATTCAACTATCCTTATTCACATATTAGTATTCACATATTAATTACATGCAAAAATTAAAGTGAACACCAGAATTGTGGGGGGGTGGGGGAGGGAGCTTTAGAAAGCTGACAGTTTATTTACCATTTTCTACCCATATAGGACCGTGGTCTGGGGTCCACTGTAATCCTCCAAACCCAACTGCTTTCCAGGCCATGGTGCCCTCAGGTGCCTCACCCCATTCTTTTTTCCCCTCAGTACAGTGCTCAGATAAGGTTTATTTCTTTTGCCTAACTGCTCTCTCTATTGTGTCAGTAACATCTTAGTGCTTGTGCTGTTTCACATCTGTTGCATATGGAGAGAATTGAACTCATATTGCACCATGTTTTGTGTGCAGCTTTTTCTAAATGCTTTGTGTGTCTCTTGTGTTAAGTCTCAATTTCTTCCTCCATAATGATTATACTGAGGATTTTCTAAGAGTGCAGTGACAATGCACGTGAAAGAGCTCTCAGTATCTGACTGATGACACTTCAGCAGCTAATTGCTCATAGAATTTTACTTCATGAAATGGTTTATACACCTGTTTCACTCACTACATTACTTTGGAGACTTAAATAGTGAAGCTTTGCCAAAATGAGTGAGATATATTCTAAAAAAAAACACAGAAGTATAATTGAGATTTGTAAGGGATTTGCTGAGAGTGGTTCATTTTTCTCTCACCTGTAAAGTCTGTATCTACTACTCATAAACACTTTCTGTCAGTAATGAAATTTCTGAAGCTTTTACATTATTTTACTTCATTTATTATTCTGAAAGATAGTTTTTGTTTTCACTGAAAATGACAGATGAAGCGACTTATTTAAAAAAAAAAAATCATTGAGCTATTGTGAAAACCTGTGAAATTAAGAAATGCATTCACTTCCATTTTTAAAAGGTTCCTGAGGATCAAGTTGGTGAGTTATTTCGTAAGAGAAGAGGATATGTCGAAAAGCAATTCAGCAAATCTTCGGAAAATATACACCTGTGAGACACTTTTTGATAATTTCATATTGATCTCATATAACTTTGCCTTTCCTTGGGCATGGAAGGAGTAAACCAAGCAGTAACAAAATGTGTTTGAATATGACTTTGTTTAACTCAGTGGATATTCAATTTAATCTGTGTGCACCACAATATCCATACTTCACGGATACTGTCATTTTGGGGCAGCAGCACTTGGCATAGTTTCATTTTTTACTTCATTTATTAATCGGAAGAACTTATATTTTGGTTAAGTTTTTGCTGTTCTTTCCCCTCCTGGTGTTGTTACTGGTTGTCACTGGAGATACCACAGGTAGAAGTGAGAAAACACTTGAGTTACATGATCCTTGGGGTCCCTTCCAACCCGGGTGATTCTGTGATTCTGTGAATACAGTGAAAGTACTTTGCTGTTGTAATCTTCTTACTGTTCTTACACAAGATTTTTGCTGTATCAGGACTGAGATACACATCACAGAATCACAGAATGGCCACGGTTGGAAGGGATCTCAAGGATCATGAATCTCCAACCTCCCTGCCACATGCAGGGCCACCAACCTCCCCATTACTACAGCAGGGCCCCATTCAATCTGGCCTTGAATACCTCCAGGGATGGGGCATCCACAACCTCTCTGGGCAGCCTGTTCCAGCACCTCACTGCTCACATAGTAAAGAACTTCTCCCTGACATCCAAACTAAACCTTCCCTCCCTCAAAACCATTTCCCCTTGTCCTGCAGTAATCTACCCTTTCATAGAGTTGATTCCCTTCCTGTTTGTAGGCTCCCTTTAGGTACTGAAAGGCTGCAATGAAGTCACCCTGAGGCCTTCTTTTCTCCATGCTGAACAAGCCCAGCTCCCTCAGCCTATCTTCATAGGGGAGGTGCTCCAGTCCCCTGATCATCTTTGCAGCTCTCCTCTGGACCCTCTCCAACAGCTCTCTGTCTTTCTTGTACTGAGGGTGCACTCGATTCCGTCATCGATGTCATTGATAAAGATGTTAAAGAGCACTGGTCCCAGGACAGACCCCTGGGGGATGCTGCTCGTTACCGGCCTCCACTTGGACATAGAGCCATTGATGACCACCCTCTGTCTGCGGCCTTTCAACCAGTTTATTGTCTGTCAAGTGGTCCACCCATGAAATCCACATACCTCCAATTTGGAGATAAGGATGTGGTGGGAGACCATGTCAAAGGCCTTGATGAAGTCCAGGTAAATGACATCGGTTGCCTTTCCCTTGTCCACCAATGCCATCACTCCATCATAAAAGGCCACCAGATTGATTAAGCAAGATGTTCCCCTGGTGATGCCGTGCTGGCTGTCTCAGCTCGCATGTTCATTCCTCGTGTTGATCAAGTGTGTTGTCCAGGAGCATCTGTTCCATGGTCTTCCCAGGCACACTTGCTTGTAGTTCCCCTGCGTTATTGTGTTTATCCTTCATGACTGTGTTTGTAAAGGGGCCTAGATGTGCAGCTAGATATTTGGCGGAACTGTCAGCGGTATGTGGACACTTTGAATCCAAAGCCGCTGATTGACATGGGGTTCACAGAATCACAGAATGGCCAGGGTTGGAAGAGACCTCAGGGATCATGAATCTCCAACTTCCCTGCTGCATGCAGGGCCACCAACCTCCATATGTAATACTAGACCAGGCTGCCCAGGGCCCAATCCAACCTCCAGGGAACGGAGCATCCACAACCTCTTTGGCAGCCTGTTCCAGCACATTACCACTCTCTTGGTAAAGAACTTCCTCCTGATATCCAACCTAAATTTTTTATCCTTCAACTTAAAAGCATTTCCCCTTGACCTGGGTTGGCAGGTAGTGTTCTTAGATGCTTTTAAATCAGTAGTTGTAAATTTTTTTTATGTGGTTAAATATGCTTGAAAATATGGCCCCAAATGGGAGGGCACATCTCAAAGATCTTATGGTCTGCAGCATCACATACATGATGCAGGTCAGGTTAATGTGGAGAGTGGTGGTAAAGAAAATGATAGAAAACTAAGGATAGTCACAAATACACTTAGATATTCGGGGGCAACAGGAAAGAGATGATGATAATGTTTGGTACCCAGCCTGTTCTCACCAGAGTTTTAACTTTTTAGCTTTGGTGGTTTTTATAGCATACATGGAGTGATAACCTAACCCCTTGAATAAAGCAGATTACATAGAAAATACAAATAGCACCTAAAAGCACGTGTAATTGTAATTCACCTACTTGATATCTTTAGTGATTTAGAAAACCTCTGTTTTGATACTTGAACTAATGATACAACAAAGTGTCTAAGCATATGTTGCATGAAATGTATAGTGAAACAGAATGGTTTTCCAGTTAGCAGTTCTTCCATCTACCAATTTCTGTACAGGATCATCATATAATGTCCAAAAATTTATTTGACTTCTCCATGAGTATTCTGTTAGCTCTTTCCATGTCAGTTCTTTCTTCCCTCACCACAGCAGTTTGCAGACCTTCAAGCTGCAGCTCTGCTGGGTGAGGAGGGACAGTAGGCCCTTCAAAAAAGGTGACTTGGACCGACAGAGGCAATGTTAATAGTATTAGCTTGAAACTTGTAATCCTCTCAAAAATGTGAATTGTTTTGAAAATTTGAAGGAATTCATTCTGGCCAAAAAAACTATGAAGGAGAAAAGTGGCAGTGTAGAAGTGTCCAATAGATTTTGCAGTAAGCCCAATCCTGTAGGAGTTCTACTGTGCCATATGTTGAAGTTCCTATTTTGTAATGGACTGAAGGAAATGTCTTCATACCTCTGTATTCAGTGAAGGTTATATGAGACTTGGAGCATAGCAAAGATGTTAAGTGAGCTGAAATAGTATTTTTGTGCCTCTACCCTCCCACTCTCCTTCCACTTCTTCCTCTCTCCTTTTCAGTTTCTCCGCTGCTTGGCCTATTTTTTTCTTTTTTTTTTTTTTTTTTTCCAACAGTGCAAAAGGACCTTATTGGTATATCAGAAATCTTTTTGATTTTTCTGGCTAGTTTGCTGAAGACTGTCAAATTCTTGACTCTCAGCATCCCAGTAAATTCTGTAGTAGAAGGCCTAATGACTTTCCAGTGAAAACAGCGAACGAGCTCTAATGACTCTTTCCTGTTTTTATGTACTTTGATTTTATTGATGGCTCATCAAATAGGCAAATAGATGTTTTCTATCTTGACAAATTGTATTTTTTTTTCAGAGAGGAAAGTTCGAAAGTCCTTCTGTATTGTCATCTTTGAGTTTGAGTTTCCCCATCGTTGAGGACTCAGAGAAATTAAGAAGTGAAATAGGTTTAGTAATACAGTTTAATCATTCTTTTTTTTTTTCCCTTTTGTATATGGAATGAGGCATGGTAGCGACCAGTACAGGATCCTTATGTAAAGGGTTGGACTTGATTTCTAGAGGCCCCTCTATGTCTCTGATTCTGTGAGACTCCTGTTAGCATCTGGTGTTGTATATCCTCACTGTAACTTGTGTTAATTCCTACTTTCTCATGCTAATATGCAGCATGAGTTCCTTGTGATTGTGATGGCCTCAGAGTCTAGAAGTAGAAGGCTTTTTTTTTGCCAATAACTATTATTTTTATTACCATAATTGTAATGCCATATTTTTTATTTGCAGTTCCTTTTAAAATGAAAGTTGTTTGCAATGATAACTTGCTTAAGTTCTTCCATTTCTCGAAGGCTAGAAGATCTCTTGCAGTCTGCGTGAATCAGTGAGGGAAGCAGAAGTACATCCCAGAACTGCACACTGGTTTCACTTAAATCAAGAACAGGCATAGTGGAATGTACAATGTAGTCTAACAAAAAGGCTTTTACAAATGTTCTTGTCCTTCAAAGTAAGTTCAATTGAATATTAAATCCCTTTCAAATATGGATTTGGAACATTCTGATGTGAATTGCCAGTTTTTCACATAAAAGCATTGGTTGTCTAGTAGCTTGTCCTCTGGTATTTTTATCAGGAACACACATTTTATGTGAGTGTGATTTAAATTTACTCTCAATGTCTTTGAGAACATATAGATGAAGCTAAGCAAATTTTGTCCAAGAGATATGCTCAGCATAGCCTGAGCTTGTTGCAAAGTAAGTGTGCCTGCTTTTTGAGAAACTCCTTTGTTTTCTGGAGTTAAATATGAATATAACATGTTACTTTTTAAATGTTCTTACCAATCCCATTATTCTTTCTGTGCATTTTACAAATAGGATGTGATGTTTTGAGTATGCTTCAGGCTTCAGTAGTTTGTATAATGTTCTATTTTCTGCAGCAAAAGCATGTCAAGGTGATCTCTGTGGGTGGTTAATATTTTCCGGAGTTTATTCTTCAACCATGAAAATATGCAAAGCTGGAGAGCTTGGTGGTATGTCATACATTTAGATATAAAATATATGTATTTCAATTTTATCTTCATTAACGATAACAGAAAAAGCCACAAGTGTAGCAATAAATACTGTTTGTTCGTGGGTCAATGCATCATTTGTCACTTCTGACTTGTGTTTGTACTTGTACTAGTGAGCAATTCTTGCCATAGCTTTACATTGTAATTTTATGACAGTATGGTGTACGAGTGTCACATGAATAGTGCTTAAATGCAATATTTTAAGACAGGATGTTCAAAATCATAATAGATCATAGACTTGGAAATCTATCAGAATTATTGAATGTTTGCATTTTAGCAAAAATACTCTTGATCTGTTTGTAAGTCTTTAGGAGTTCGTTTATTTTCAAATGTAAGCACTTGTAAAAACAATTGTGCAAAGCAAAACCAGTGTGTATAGATAAAATAAGTGTATAAACATTGTAATGAAGCATTTGAGTAAGGAAGAGTTGTTAAACTGATAATTAGAGAACTAGAAGGGGTAAAAGATAAACTTAATCAATGAAAGCTTTCTCTTTTCTTACAGTAGAAAAAGAAAAAAAAAAAAAGACAGTTCAAATCCCCAGTACATCTACATACATAAAATGGATTTGATTTATTAAGTATATATGAAAAAAAGCTGACAAGCATTTCAATAGACTTTTTTTTTTTCTAGGACTGAGCAAACATAAGGAAATTAACTGTTACTAAGATATAATAGTATGCCTGCATGCTGATTGCATGCTGATAGCATGTTGAATAATTGCTTCTTACTGTTATTCTCATTTTGTTTCCTTTAGCATCTCTCTCTGGGAGACTGTATTTCTGCTGTTTGTACAGCATATAGGAGAAGTGAGTCTTCAGTTGTAAATGGGAATGCTGAATGTTTTCAAAGTGTGCCTTACTAAAGTTATCCTCTCAGGTACAGTAAAAGATCCACTAGGTGTCTGCAGCAGAGATCTTTTCTTATCTCTTACCATTCCTGGCAGTTAGATTTACCTCATTAAAAGGCTGGAAAAGCCACATGGAGCACTTCCGAGATCTGGGGCTTTATTCTCAGTGAGGCATTTTCACTTGGAGCTCAGGCAATTTGTAGAAGTTATGAATCACTTTGGTTCATGTCTCTGGGCATCAGAAGGCATATCATACTGATGTTCTCCAGCAAGAGAGGAAGTAAAGCAAGGTCTAGAAAGAATTAGTTGATCTACAGAAGAACTGCAAATACATAAAAATCAGATATGTGTGCTTTCTGATGATAAAAATCTCTGAAAACATGGGCTTTTTAAGGGCGCAGTTTTCAGGATCAGAAATATGGAACTAAGGACTAGATCCAGCATCAAACCTTGTTGCTGTTAGTCTCCATTCAACCTCTTCCCTTTTTGAGACAGCAGAACAACTACATCTTATACCTTTGAATTCAGCATTATTGTTGTAGATGGAAAGGGAAATTTATTGTGAGCCTGCCCAACAGCTTTATAGATACCAGCACTACACAGAGTTTGGCTCGAAGCCTGCAGTTCTACATCTCAGTCTCAGAATGACAGCAGTGGTCTGGTTTCTTGCACACATTTACATGTCTCAGATCCTTCCTATCCTCCTGCTACTCTTTGGTCTGCAATAGGGAAAGGTCACTGTAGTGATGTATTTAACTACTGGGAGTTCACAAAATGAATACTCCATGTGGAATAGCGTAAGCTTTTAGTGTGGCAGATAAGCCTTCTGGATACCCTGTTCTTCAGCCAAATACTTCAGGGTGAAGCAAGATGACCTCTGCGCTTGGGTGGAGGCAGCGGCCATTTGGCTCATCATGCTCCATTCAGAAGGTTAGTTCATCTTTCTCCGTTCCTTGTGACTGAAGTTAAAGCGAAGTTTTTCTTTGGTTAGATAAAACTCTTAACCATCAAATCTTGACTTACTCCTTGGAGTTGGTATGCTCATGTCTTCATGTGCTGTTACCTATTGTAGCTATGGCTGGTAGCCGTGTCATTTCTGTGAGAAGGTCAAGGGCATCTATTACAGGAGATTCATCCTTTGTCTGATGATTGTCCTTCTATTCTCCATCATCTGATATGTGTGTATTGTAGCCAAAGATTTCGTTGAAGACTCCTCTCAGGTTCATGTTTATAATGTTATCTTCAGGTTTCTTTTTTTTTTTTTTTCCCCTGGAAGCTCAGTTTGGAAGAACAAAGGTCTTGATCTATATGCTACTACAAATTTCTAGTCTTCTGTCAACAGAAAATAGGTTCTTTCAGATCACTGTTGGGTCTTGTAGCATCTCAAGTTCTCTGAATGTTTCCCTGACTGTGCTGCAATCCTAATTCTGCCACAGTCCCCTCTAAAAATGGGCCATCATGCGCTCTTCCACATGCTCTTTTCTACTCCGTATCAGAAACTAAATTTTGCAAAGTATTCTTTCTGTCTTCACAAACAATGAATGTGGACAAATGTATGAAAGAATTGAAGAAATTGAATTTTAAAATGGTGTGTTCCTCCTGTACGCTTTCTGTGTTTTGTATTCTGTTATCTTCTAGTTCTACTTATCCTGGAATCTGTGGGTTGAAACAGAAGCAAAAAAAGTTGCCAGAGATTGTTACTGTTTCCTCATTATAAACCAATGTATGTGAATATCACTAAGTGAAAAATCTTCAAATATAATTGTATGAGGCACTTCTTGATTGACGGTAGGGTGCAACAGCTGATTTTTAAAATTTTTTTTTTCAAGTATAAAGTACCTTTCAAAGGATTTTACCTGAGAAAATTTTGGAATTTTGATGATTTTAGCTACAAACGAAACTGCAGTAGTGCACTTTGATTTCATGCACTAACTGGCCAAACAGCATGAGTCACCTGTTGCTTTGTGATTCTCTTCACATATAACAGCGGGGAGGTGCATGAGCAACACTGAATTTATACCTGTATTGGAATTAACATTTAATACCAACTAAGATCCCTCTATTTTACACTTCAGTGCTTGAAAAAGAAGAAATAAAATTAACCGTAGTATTTTTGGTCAGAGCTTATTGACTTCAGCAATGAAAGAGATTAAAAATATATTGCAAATATTCTTTCTTTTTTGCTGTGTGTCAGTGAACACAGTTTCAGTTTTAGTGCCTAGCACATAATGTAATAAAGTTTATTTTATCACTAAAATTCATTTGTTTGCTTTGTGATTAATGCAGACATCAAACATATTAAAATATATTTTATGTGAATTAGTTGGGATAAAGTTTAAGTAAATTATATATATATATTATGTCATCAGGAAAATGATTGATAGGTTCATGATAAAAATGTGGATTAGGTGCAAAAAAAAAAAAAAAAAAAAAAAAAGAAAAAGGAAGGGTAAGTATGAAGTTTTTTGGGTAATCTTCATATAAGCTTTCAAATGTAAGAATTTTCCTGAGCAGATTTGATTGCTGCTATAACTGCTCATTACTGAAATCCTTTAAAAATAATGTGAAATCTGCTGAACTTAGCATAGACTTTTTATACGGATATAATGGGCTTGATTCGGTGTCCTGCAAATCTGAGATCTCCCATGAAGGCTAGCAGATATGACATGGGAGACCAGCATCCTTCTGAAGGGATGGCTGGAGTCCACTGCTGCCTTGGGCTTCCTGGGACACCCTGCTTATAGATCTATGGAACTATGGAGAGAAGGGATGTTTACTGCTCCTTGTAATGCAATAATTGTTTTCTTCTTTTAATGGTTGTCTTGAATCATTAGAAAAGGCTCCTACAAAGTTTTTTGAATCCACAAATAAGGCAATTTAAAATTGTTGTGCAGAAATCAGAGGGAATTTCATTACTGAAGGTTGGTTGAGTTCGGTCAGTCCTGAGTTAGCCTGGGAATCTCTTCCACCTCGTAATATTTCAGAAAGTGCTTCTTATACGAAAACATTTAGTGGTAACATCACATGAAATTAAATTTATTTCTGTATTTTATTGGAAAGCTTCAATTGCTTTAAATCAAGGACATTTACAATTTCCTACAGGCAGTATAGAACTACTGCAGCACAAGACCTTCCAGTGACTGCTGGCAGGCAGTTGTCCAAAGGTCCTTTTACAATACAGTGCAGGGCAGCAGGGTCGTATTTAAATAAATGTTTCATGACATCAGAAAGCCATGCCTTTAATCTCTTTTACTTTACCTTTGACACCAGCATATTGATGGTCGTCTGTACCCCACGTTGTAACATTTTCTCTGATTATTCTTTCATTACTTCAATTATTTTCTTCCCCTCCATCCATCTGCCTTCCCGTCTTTAATCCTATCTCCTGCTTATATTACTCGATTCTTCAGCTGCTTGTGCTTTTCCTGTTGTCACTGCATAGGGCTCCTGATAGGGCAGGTGGAAAAGCTGCTGTGAGTAGCATCTGGAGTGCATCTGCTGTGGTGTGACGGACCAGCTGCATGCTTCAAATAACAACTGAGTTGATCTCATTTATTTACTGTTCTGGAATTGCATTTGTCCTTGTGCTTGCGTGACCGTATGAGTCTGCAGAGCTATCCCAAAGCAGTAAGAGCCTGCAGCCCAGGATGCTCCAGTAAAGCACTTTCCTCCAGAGCACTTACCTGTGCTTTCATTCCTTTTCTCTCCTACTGGGTACATGCCTTGGCTTCCACAGCATACTCAGTGTTCTCTTGTGCCTTTTGCTCTTTATTTCTGTTGCCATTTATCCTGCTTTATATCTCGATTTTTTCCAATTTATTCTAGGAAATTTGTGAAACTTGTGATCAAAAGTGATGTATTTTTCTAGGCTTTTGGCTGAAAGGAGAAACAAAAGCTTAAATGAAGATAGCTCCTTTTAAATCTACTGACATTGTCCTGCCAAGAGAGTTGCAGACTCTTTCCTATATATATATTGATGTGCACATATTCTTTGTTGTAGCGTCTACCAAGTTCTCTAGTATGAGCTTTAGGTGCACTGTTCTGTAGTTCTGAATCTACTCTGAATTTTTTTTGATTGATTTCATATCCTACACCTTCTGTTGATACCAAGGCAGTCTGAAGGAAATATTTGTCACCCGTTGTTAGTTCAGCTATTTCATATTCATGTTCCTGTAGAGCTCTTGATGGGACACATCAGTGAAGTGATTTGTTAGAGGCCGATTTGTCATCTTGCTCTAATCTTCTCTAATGACACTTCAGTTTAAGACAGAACTTGTCATATATCTCTGTAAGGAAGGAGTCTGGCCTGGTAACTTCTCAGGTCTCCTCTACAGCAGATGAATAAACAACTGTCTTTTGTGGATCTTTCCTCTTTCAGTGTTGGACATGAGCTCCTAGGGGGGTGTATGGCCAGCCCCTCACTGGGCCTGATCCTGACCCCCAGCCCTGGCCTGTCTCTATGGAGGTGACTGTTCCCTGGGCTATGTCTGCCCTTGCTTCCCCTGTCCTGCCCTGGCTGTGGATGACCACGTCCTGCCGTACTGGCCCCATGCACAGGCCCCTTCCCCTTCCCCCTCCTTAACCACTGCCCATGTGTAAATGCCAGCACTTACAGCTCTTTGTCATGTTATTTTTATATCTAAGCCTGCCAGATGCTACCATCCTGTCTCTTTTCCTTGCTTGGTTTCAACTTAGGATTTTTTTCCTTTTTTAGAAGGATACCGTTTTTTTTCTAATAACCTCCTTTATCCTGCTTTTTCAAGTCAGCTCTTTTCTCTTGATTTCCTCAGTCTTTTTTGATAGCTTGCATGCATTTCTTCTGACCTTGCACAAGGTGTCTTCAGTCACTCTATGTGCCTTCTGTAAAGATGTGAATCCTTTAGTTGTCCATTTTTTCTTCCTTATAACAAGCTTAGTCATTTTTATTCCTTTTTGAAATAGCAGTACTTTTTTTTTTTTCTTTTGTCATCTCTTCAAAGATGTGCATTCTGATCTACATTGAAGGAGTTATTGTCTGTGGCTGGAAATTTACTTCGGGTCGTAGCCTGATGTGAGGTTTACTCTTACTAGACTGAAAATATCTAACGGTCCTAATTTTAGTCTTCCATGCTGGTAGGGACGTGTTTCAGTATTACCAAAGTGCTCAGATTCTTAAGTATCTTTAGGAATTGGTTCACAATATGGGTTATATTTATATACTTTGTCTTTCTCAGTGTCATCTCCCTTGGCTATAGTTGAGGGAATATGTGTTGGTTGTTTAACATGAATAGACTGTCAAATTCCAGACAGATGTGATATCAAGAGTTGTTCTCTTATTTTCATGCAAAAGGCGCACCTTTTTATGAACTGTCACAGTAACCTGAATCACAGAATCAGAGAATTGTTTAAGTTGGAAGGAACTCTACCTCAGTTTAATATGAGAGGTATAAGAAAATCCAACAAGTGGAAGTTGTTCTTCTTTGAGCTGTCTTACAATAAATTATGTCTTTTCAGTAGAAAGACAGACGTGCCTGAAGATAAAGGAAGGCATAGTATCTGTGCATGTTGGATAAATAGTTCAGAAAGCTCCATGAGTATAATATTGGCTTCTGCATACTTATAAGATTAGTGTCAACATGGGTTATCTATCATGTTAGTACAAGTCAAGCAAGTTAGATCTGCCTGAGGGGTGGTTTAGTGTGTATACCCAGCTATTCAGATGGTGGTTTGGGAAGACAAGGCTGGGGAGGGGTGAGTTTTCCCTTGCTCTAGGCTTCCTGTTTGTTTGTACTGTGTTTGTACTGTCATCATTTTCTCCAGTGTGCCTTGATAAGTAATCAACATTCTATTAATTTTTAGGATAAGTAAGATTTAAATGGAAAAAACATCTGAGCCTATGTTCAAGCCTCCCTCCTCAAATGAGCTTTTATATATAACCTGTACATTGTCTACAGAGTGAAAGGGACATTTCAGAAGTACGTGATGTATTCAGTTCATGTCATCATTTTTTCTTTTCCTGTCACTGAAAAACTCTTAAAGCACTAAATACTAAATTTTTAATGGTTTTCTGTAAATTGTATTATTTTTTTCTTGATATATTTCTTTGCACATTTGCATATTGTTATTATTAATTGAGTATAGATACTTTGATAAAAAATTCTATTTTATGAAAATTCAAGATTAATTTTAGCAGTATGGAATTTAATGTGAAATTCTGTAAGTACACAGCACAGTTTTTGTTAAAAAAAAGTTTGAAAAAGAAGCAGTTGCTGGAGATTGGCAGATCAAGAAATGTTCAGAAATTAATTATTTTTTCTGTGTCGGGTAAAAATATGATTGCTTACTCCCTCCACCATAGCACTTCTGTTTGAACACATTGATAAGAAAATCCAGCCTTCATTTGTCTAAATATTAATGCAGAGTGGCATGTAAAAATTAACTAATGAGATCAGAGTAGTATGAAGGTCTTTTCATAGGCTCATTTAATTTTGGAATGATTATAAAACATAACTACTAATTTATTTTGCATGTTCTTGTTAATTATAATGGCATCCAGTAGTGCTCATCTAGTCGTGAGCTTCTGAGTATTTCTCAGTCATGGAAAATGTCCAACTCAATACTTAGATACAAGAAAAGAAGAGATGTGCTGCTTTTTCACTATTGGCAGTGCTTCAATCTATAAGGCAACTCCAAAAGTCACGCCTCCTATTTATTTCCATGGAAACTACAACAGATACCAAGAACACAAAACCACTATTTGATAGAGTAAAATACTATGCTACAAAATACTATTTTTAAACATAGTCACTGCCATTAGCTGTGCATTTTTGCCAGTAATGAATAAGAATCTGTATGCTGTGCTTGTAGAAATCTGCATCAGTGGAGGTGACCTGCTGACACCACTGCTGAAGAAAGGCAACATTCACTGTCTCAGTGTGGTTGCATGCAGTGTTTGGTCTTCAGAAACATTCAGCAAGCATCAATGAATGTGAATGAGTGCCTTTATTTTTTTCCGTGTGGAGCAATTAGATGACACATCTTTATTTCATATGTACTCCATGTCAGATGCCATTTGTCAGACAGCCTCTCTACAGCAGTCTGTCACACAGCAACGATATATAATGGAATACTGGTGGGAAGGTTCAACCTCTACTGCCAAACCAGAAACATCTGCCTCTAATGTTGTGAGCCATCATAATAAAACAGGAGGCATTACCTTTGGAGCAGCCTTAGTACGTAACACTCATTAAAAATGCTTTTTGTGTATTGAAGTAGTTTAAATATATTGTAGTCATACTGTGCATTTTTAATTATAACTTCAGTGTTTTTATTTCATACTTTGAAAATAGATAAATGTGTATTTTGAACCAAAATTCAGGATATCCAATTGATATGATGCAATGTAAGTCTTGCTTTGAGTCCTGTTGTTTTATATGCCACTAAAATAACATTCGTTGTCTCTACTGAGTAATTACTGTTTTGCTGAAATTAGCTGTGTGTTTGGCCCCACCAGTAAGCATATCTAACTATATCTTTTGCATGTGGCACTCAGTCATGTACTAAAGTACTTCTGAGTGCTTTGGTGAGTTGATATCTGCTATACAAATAGTTGCTTAAAGTAGTAATGAATAACTTGGTCCCCTTTTACTGTATAAAAAAATGTACTTGGCTAGGCCTGAGTGAAATAGAGGCACCTTTGGTATCTATCAAGAAGTAGAACTTTGGCGTTCTTCCGTGGAGTTAGTTACACTTTTAGAAGGTACTGAAGGGCACTGACAAGCCAAGATAATGAATATAAACGTGTAATCTCACATCAAAATGTTGTCATGGGCACAGGATTCAAACATATAACAGGTAATGATCTAAACACGATCAAAATGTGAGATGAGCTATAAGGTGAATGCCGCAACAGAATGAAAAAGCTAAAGGAAATTGTTTACAGCACATGGGTACTGTACTTGTTTAAGTTTCAAAGGAATTTCTCAAAATAGGAGTGAATTTGGGTTTCACTTTATGTTTTTTAAGATACATTTTATTGATTTCTTGCAGAGTTGAGACAATCCATGTAAATCCTGTTAGTTGCGATCCTAATGAATAATGCTTTTCATGTAAAATGTTGTTTGCAGCATGGTATGTGACAGAATTCTGCCCTAACTGTATTACATTGTTAGTGTTGAAAAGGGCATGAAAAACTTTTGTACTAGATGGATCAACATAATTACTGCACATTTTATCATTTTGAGAAGAATTTGATTGGAATTCCTCCAAATCTACACTTCTAATGAGTATCTACATCCCAAATTAATTCAGTTGTTTACCCATACGCTTTTCTCAGGCTTTACAGAAGTTTGTGGTCTTGCTTGTTTGACTCAAAATGTAGGGACTTGAATAAGAAGCTGAAGATGGGTGACATATAGATTATTTTCATTCAACTGCATTCTGCTGTTTACTTGATGTAAGTGTCCTTGTGTGAATAGGAAGAACTCCATCAAGCTGCTGGGAAGTTCTTGACTATGCCCAGTCAACTTTATCTAGAAGATAAATTGTTAGGATACTTTTAAGATCTTGGGAAGTTTTGTGAATTTAATTGTAATCCTTTAAGGAGAATTCTGATGGAATTCTTAGATCCTGAAAAGTAGAAAAATGTCTCTGTCAATATTGTCAATATTGGATAGGCAAACAGTAATGTTCAGATCTACCTGTGATGGGCAGCAGAATGGAATGTGCTTCATTGTTGAAGGGAGGGTAGAGAAACTTTGTTGTTAAACTGAAATAACTGAAAGGATCTGGATCCATGTTTTAGGATGCAGACAGAAATGAAAACAAATCAGTGTTTGTAACAGGAAAAATAAATGTTTTAAGAGTCAGCTGCCTTCATCAGGGTAGACCACATGCGAATGTAGTGTACATGAGATGGAGGTTGAGTGATGCATTTCTGAAGATGAATATCTGTATTGGTAAAAAGGAAATTACTAGGTGAGGCCTGCCGTGTGTCTAACGCACACATCTATTGCGTGTACTGTGGATATGCCTTCCTACTGTGAATGTTTGTTATTGGCATTTGAAAAGTTCTAGAAAGCACATTCAAAAAGAGCAAAGATAAAATACCAATAATTGAGACTTGCAGGTGCGGTTGTTTTCATGTTGAGCCTATTTGTAAGAGATTAATCAGAATAAAATGTTGTCTTCAATAACTTCTTATAAGAAGGCTGTATCTCACCAAAATAGGTAATGTTTTGATGTGTATTTTCATGTGTCTGAAACGTATTGTCTTTTTTTGCGGGCCAAAGCAAAATGTGATTATTAATATGATCCAAACTAAGAAAACTGAGTATTTGAAGTAAAGGAATACAGGAGAAAAACAAAGATGCAGACACTCAAGGCCCACGTAGTAATATCCGTCAAGAGACAACAGATATTATTGAAGAAATGACTGCAGACGGTATTTCTGTCTAGACTTCAAGTGCAGAAGAAAATTCAGAGGTTTGGATCCATAGCTGCCTGTGCAGTGGTTTAATGGGAAACAGGAGAGCAAGATGGATGCTGCTCTCGGTTGTCTGGACATTGCCATTTTGGATCTGGGATAACCGTGTGTCAATCAAACAAAGTTTCATTGACACATATTTTATGTTCCAGCAGTTTTTCAGGAATGCTGCCCATCTTCACCTCCTCATGTTTGCCTTAGAATCTCTATCTGTTTTTCACATTTTCTTCTTTTCTTTCTTTGCATTAAGGGAGCGTATGATTTTGTCCTCATTTCCCAGTGCTGTCCTACTGTGCAGGGGTTTCACGTAGTGTTTATTCCTTCAGCCTGTCATTTTCTGCTCTTCCTTCTTCACTTGCTCTACAGAGGCTGCCAGGTAGCTTTCAGTTTCCTAGGAACTTCGACCTTCCCAGCAGGTTTTGCTATACTCTACAAACAAAGGAAGAAGTTAGAACTGGAACTCTTTTAAATGTCCAAACATTTGGTAACAAAGTGTGTATTAATAATGCCAGTTGGAACACAGATTTTTTATTTTTTTTTTTAAACTTTGGGAAAGCAGTCTTCTCTTTATAAAATTCTGCATTCATTTTGCTTTTCAGTCTGCTTCTGTCTGACCTTGTCAGTAAGGGAAAATTGCCAAGAGGCACCAATGAGAGGCTACTTTAGAAGTAGCAGAGTTTCAAGCATTAAGGCTACATTCATATTAGTAAATTAAACAGTGATTGGAAATATTTCCAGGCCCCTGCCACATTTTTGGTCTTTGCAAAGTGACTTTATTCCAGAAATTTTCCAGACATTTGACTGTTTCCGTTAGACAGTTTGCATGCTAGCCCTGTATTTCGAATGGTATGTGAGTATAATGGCATAGATCTAGGCTGATCTGTGCCAGCTAATTTCAGCAAATAGAAATGTGCTCAAGCATTGCTTAATTGGGTAGCATAGATGCAATGTCAGGAAAGTTTCTACAGACCTGTAAGGTCTTTATTTCTTCTGCCTTGCCCATCTCTCTCCCTTGAATGCAGTTTTGTAATCTCAAGTGTCCAAAGTGTTCCTGTCTTTCCATCCTATCTAAAATACATATACATCTAAATTTATTATTGTGTTGTCTCCCCCACTTTTTCACCTTCCTTCAGTGTGGACTGAACTTTCTGTGAGTGATATTGAATGCAATTCTTTGTCTGTAACAAACTACTCGGGGGGGTAGAGGGGGGCTCTCTCTTGTTTGTCTTCAGGTACATAAATAATAAAAAAATAGAAATAAAAAGAATAAGACTAGACTTTGAGCGATGCCTCATCTCCCCTCTACTGCACGTCAGAGACTTGATGAATGATTATATTTCCTGTGAACTACAGTAAATTTGTTCTTTAAGCTGACTGTATGCTAAGGGAATCTTTCTCTTTAAACTTGCTCAAGATTTTACCCAAAACATTTCAGTCGATATTGAAAATTATAATTCTTTTTTTCTTTCAGATTACTTATGAACCAGCTTAAGCGTGGTGAAAGTAATTGGGGGATGTGATAAAGCCTTTTCTGTTTTGCTTTGATTAAGTGATGTCTACATAGCTGTAAATATTTCTCTCTCTCTTACCAGGATGGTGATACTGGAATTGATTTTGGACATCGCTCCAGTTCAAGGTTGAATTTAAAGATCTTTTTGAGGCTCAGAAGAAGCAGGTAAGTTACTAATCTTTTGAGAATTATATTCTGCAGCTTTTGTGGAATTGCTTTTTTTGCTCACCAGACCTTATTCAAATAGTTGCACTCTCCTTCCTCTCATTTACTGAGATGTATGGCTACTTCTACTGTGATGACATCTTTTAGGCTTTCCCTGGCTTTTAAGTGCCAACCAGAGAGAAAAACAAAAAAACAAAACAGAAAAAACAACAACACAAAACCTAGCAAAAAAAAGGGAACATGGTTGTTTCTGCAAGGTCTCTGCAGCATTGGAGTTTATAGGGATAGAAGAAAACTCCACTGTAACAAGTCAGATTTTAGCTTCACCCTGTAGGGGTATTGTCACGTTCTGCCCACGAGCTGAAAAAAGCCATACTTGATGTTTTATCTATAACCTGATCTTGTTATCTAGAAAATAACAAGATTATTCCTTAAGAATCGTGAACAAAGATACAGTATAAAAGATCTTTTTATTTAATATAGTGTCTTTTGCATTTGCTCTCAGGCTTACTGTGGTAACACTGTTGGAATCTCATGGTTGACTTTTGCTATAAAAGGATTTTAGTACAGTTGGTAGAAAGAAATTAATACAGCGATCACTGAGGGTAAATTTTTGTTCCATAATTTTGTTTATTGATGAGTGGTTAGAATGAAGGTTCACTGAATAGTTTTGATGCATCATATTTGTTTAGAAAATTCTTTTGGATTATATTTATATAATTTTCTGCAATAATTGAGCATTTTTCAGCAAAAGAAAAGATAAAACTACTAATGAATTCCTGTGTTTCGTAGTCCGTTAAAATGGGAATGACCTCTGTTCCATTGGGAATTAGGAATATTCCATGATGTCAAATACCATGAGTTCAAATCTTGTTTGAACTGCAGTGTGTGTTAACAGTCTGAACCTGCCTGTTCAGAATTGGTGTACATAGTACCACTCTGGGATTGGCATTCCTGCACCTAATACCTTGCTTTGCTCCAGACCTTCACATATATATTGAGTGAGTCAGATAAGATACGAGTTCTTTTACCTTAGGGAGATCTAGAAAGGGATATTCTGAAAGTATTTATGTAAGATAAGAGCTTAGGAAGCCTCTAGCATCAATTTCAGATTTTTCATACTTGTTTAGGCAATATTGTCACATACAAGTTTCAAAATGTGCTCAACATTTGCAACAACAACACACAGGTCCAACTGCTTACCTATACACTGCTATTTCCAGAGTAAAGACATACTATTTCTCTGCATTTGCAGCAATTTCTAAGGTATTACAAACTATTTAAATACAACTATATTCTCCTTAATAGAGCCATCTCCATGGACTGATGGCTTGGAAGAAAAGAGATAGTTCCAATAGAAGTTGATGGTGAGAGTAATTAGCGTTGAAACTGCTTATAAGGAGTTTTCTGAAGTTCCACCCTCTGGGAAGAAGCGTGGGCCTTTTTAACCTCATTTGAAGCACTACCAAACAAGACGATTCTGGTATGTGGTCCTCTGTGGCTGTCTTTACCCACTGGCTAATAAGAAAGAAAATTCCTTTCTTGTGAATTAATTTCACCTTTTTTCAATGAGCTTAAGTACAGGCCTGAAGGGTACAGCATGACTATGGTGGAACCAAGAAAAAAAGGGAAAGATACAGTTTGAGCTTAGTGTATTGTAAATCAGAGGGTGTAGAGCACTGAAAACTGTAGGCTTTGATCATGTCGAAATTTGTGTATGGTTACGTGTTAATTATGTAGCAGTGTATTTACAAAAGAGTGTTTTTTCTTGTATTACCCAGAGGAGAAACCAGTGAAAAAGGTTCAGATTCTTTGCTTTCTAACTAGCGGTGCAAACATGACTGTATTCCTATTACGTATTTATACACGTTTGTCTGAAAGGTGTAACACAGGCAGTGTCTATGAAGAAGTGGTATTTTGGAGAACTGTTTGTTTTGATAGAAACATGCTTATTTTAATGAAGTGTGTTGTATCTGAAACCTGATGAGTCAAACAGATTTTTTTTGAGAACGTTTTTCTGGAAATTGACTGTTTTTGGTACCAAATAATGTCAGAAATGCAGTAGTACTGACTTGTGCATCTATAATAGCTTGGCAGTATCATTTTATTGAATTCCAATATGTCTGGAACTTAAGGCATATGGAGGAAAATAACTGTTACTCTGTTTCCTCCATTATTTTCTTCCATAACTTGAAGTTAAGTCCGATCTATAAAAGTGCTTTCTGTAAAGAAAGCCAACGTCTTTTTTGGCTTCTTCAGCAGTGGTCTCTATTTTTTGCAGTACGTGAAAGCGGGAAGGGAATGTTTTTGTAGTCCACGAGGAAATAGTAGTAAATTCTGACTACTGATTCTTCAGTATGTCATACAGAGTGGATGCATTTTTATGGCAGGATATGGTGTCTCTGCACTGACTGAAAGCTACGATTCAGTCATGAGAGTAGTGATACAAATACAAAAAAAGAAAATTGAGTTCACGAGTAACTTTTTATTAGCACAGAGACATGTGTTTTTTCTACTCTGTCTTTAAACCACTTGAGACTTCAGGAGGAACATCTAGAAAACTGAATTAGAGTAGGAGAAGCTGAAACAAAGATAGAAGTCCATACTGGGAAAAAATGATCTGATTTTCAAGTGATGACTTAAATTGACACTGTTAGAGATTATTAGTTAACCAGTTGTTTCTGGACTTTTGGAGTTATTTAGGCTTTGATGAAGAAGCTGGGGTAATCTTCTAAATATTTTCTATATTTTTTTTGTGTTAGTGAACTGAATTGCAGATATAGAATTAATTATTATTGAATTGATCTAGCTCTCTGTGCTGTATTGGCAATTTGTAGAAAGAGACACGGTGCTGATTCTTGGCTTTTTCTCATGCTATAGGACATTACACTTGTGAACTTGTGTATGCTTATTGTGTATGGACGCATTTTGTTTACCTACTACATATTCAGTCTTTCTCTAGATATTTATTTTACGTAGGACAAAAATACAATTTTGTATTACAGTATTGTCAGATTAGTATGAAGATGCTTCTCACAGACAGTTGTCTTGCAGCTGAACTTGAATTCTCTCAAGAGGTATGGGAAGACATACTGCTGCTGGTGATCATGTCACAATGCCTGAGATGTGAAACATTTGATGCCAGTGAATCATCCAAGTCATTCCATCAGCCTGGTGGTGGGTTGGCATTGCCTATGTCCATGGCAAAGGCTAAAGCCTTCCGCATGTCTGGTCAGAAGGCAGAAGTGAAGGAGAGAAAGAAATACAGCATAATACTGGAAGGAAAATACAGTATCTGCTTTCCAAAAAGTAACTGGATGTAGGCTGGTGGGTTTTCAGTCTGGTTTCCACCAGGAAGTCTGAAACAATCAGTACTTTACTTTCTAAAGGAGTAGATACCGAGTACTGGGGAATTTTGAATCACCTATCCAGTATTATTAATAGCTGTAAATTACTTATTTGGGAGAGCCTGAATGCAATGTAAATGAAGTCAACTTCTGCCAAAATGTAGTTGATAGAATTGAATTCATGGTCTCAGACTAGGAGGTGTTAGATTTTTGCTATGATTATACAAAGTATCAAACCATGGATTTAAGCTGGCCGGTTTTTCAGTTCAGCTGAACATTAAGTACAGTCTAAATGGTCTGGTTTGCTGGGAAGAGCACTATTATAATAATCTGCTTTTACAGCCCATATCAAATATGAACTTGCATCACTTATTACAAAGTTTGTGCTTTGGGAGATATTTTCACAGCATCTAGGAGTGATACCCCACATTTCTTGGAATTAGTCCTTAATGATACCATCTTTAGAAAATGAGCTGTTGCTCAAATACACTGATTATTTTGTGGTTTCTATCATAGAAAATTTTAGGGAAAAAGCTAGCTGAAATCTTACGTTTTTTTCTAGTAATTTTATGACATAGAGAGAGATGGTGTGCATTTTAATAATTTTATGCCTCTTTTTTTCTGCGATGTGAATAAGAGAGGTGAGAACTCTTAATTTCTAAGTGAACTGAATGCAGGTTTCTAAATGTGGCCTGCTTGAGAACAGAGGACCATTACTGTAGTTGTCATGTAAAATAAAGTTGGAGTCTGAATCTCCTTTTTAGCTGTCAGCTTTATTAAGGAGCTACTGGTGTGTTGAGCTAGGCACACACATTATATAAGCAGTGTGTGGTAGTGTCTAGGGAGAATTTTCTCTCTCCTCTCTGCTGCTTTATTAGGTCTCTCTCACTCATTCGCTGTTGCCCTGTCTTACTCCAGCTTTCTGGCTGCAACTCACAGCACAGTAGGTCTAATGTAGATTGACGCCTTTGCTAGAGGACTGATTGAAACTTGTGTCTCATAGTTGCTAATGCTCACTCAACCATTTTATTGAAGATAAAGTAAATAAAATAGATTGCCATATGAGAATTCTCTTGAAATCAAATGGAATAATTTGACAGGTTTAAGCCCATGAAAAAGCCTAAGCATTGAAGCAGATGGGAATGCTTTTTTATGCACAATATACCAGGATAAGGTGCCTGCTGGCTTGATGTTAAACTGTTAATGTTTTTTTTTTTTTTCTTTTACCAAAAGTCTAATTGCTGGAAATAGCATAATCATTTCCAGTGAAATTTCCATTGTTCTTTAAATTGTTACTTATTTCAAATAGACAGATTTTGACTTTTTTAAAAAAAAATATCTAGAGTAATGGCTATACAGATTTTCTTATTGCGTCTTTAAGAGACTGGTGATGATCATGTTGATGACTGAGGTGTGAAACGTTTGATGCCAGTGAATCATCCAAGTCATCAGCTAGATAATGGCTTGGCATTAACTGCCCACAAAGAAGGATAAGCCTTGTGCACGTTTGGTCAGAAAGCAAACCAGAGGTGGATCACCAGTCTCTTAAAAGTTAATTTTAAAGCCGTATGGTGTGGTACTACTTCTAGAGTGCATTGCAAGATCCTCAAGATTAACTACAGTTGAGTATATTAGTTGATAAAAATGTTTTTGTGAAATAATGCAAAGTACATTATTCATTTTATAGATTTTAATAATTAAGTAACTAATTTAGAATATTACATTTAAAGCTGCTAAAATAGACTCTGACAATTTTAAAAATAAGTATGAAATAGAATTGTACATTAAAGATAAGAACTGCTACAGCTGTTGTGCCTAACTATTTAGAATGATGTTCAACAAAACCCAAATATTCTATTTTTTTATTTTATAAAGAGTTGCTGTAGATGAGTAGTGTAGTGTGTCCATGTTATTTTTAGAAAAAAGATGATACATAATAAACAAGGTAAGATGAAAAAGGTAATATTTACCTCTTACTCTTATATCTGCTTGAAAATAGGTATTGTTTTTTTTTTTTTTAGTTGCACCAACAGATGTATGACTAGAAGTAGTATCATAGAAGTTGTTACTTGAACCACTGGTTCAAGAAAACAAGGCACTTGAACTTCAGTTTAATGCACTAAAATACTTAAAGTATATTTTATTTTTTTGAAGTTCAACCATTTGTTATCATAGAGTCATCAAAGTTGGAAAAGACATCTAGGATTATCTAGGCCAACCATCCTCCTATCACCAATATTGTCCACTAAGCCATGTACTTGATGTTGTGTCTCTTCCTGACCTCACACACTTTGAAGACAATGGATTTCACACAGTATTTCTGAGAAGAAAGAGAATAACCACTAAGTATTTGAAGGGTAGTGACAAGAAGGAAGAAGGATCTCTTAGAATAAACACAGGGGTGCATCTGGAGTTAACAGAACGAAATTAAGAAAAGAGGTGAAATGTAGGTAGATTGTCATGAGAAAACTTCTGTTTGTAAGTTGGTAAGATACAATGGGATACTGAATTATGTTCCTAGAGAAATGAAGGAAAATGCTTTCAGTGGGATCTTTTTGTACTATTTTGTACTATTCTGCGCAGGGCAGCAGTCACTTGCAACTGTACTATAGAGAGTAGATTATCTGTGAAGTACTTGAACGGTAGTCTAGTTTACTGCTTGCATCAGTTACATACTGAGAAACTGATAAAGAGTGAGTTTCTTAAGTGTATAGAATATAAAGTGAACAAGAATAAAATGATGTTGTAAAATGATACGTATATATTCCTTACTGCAGCTTTACAGAATCACACAGACTCACAGAATCATAGAGGTTGGAAGGAAATCATCCAGTCCAACCCCTTGCTAAAGCACGTTACCTACATTAGGTTGCACAGGACAGTGTCCAGGAGGGTTTTGAATGTCTCCAGAGGAGACTCCAAAACTCTCTGGGCAGCCTGTTCCAGTGCTCTGTCCCTATCACAGTCAAGTTCTTTCTCATGTTCAGATGAATCTTCTGTGTTCCAGTTTGTGCCCATTGCCCCTTGTCCTGTCACTGGGCACCACTGAAAAGAGCCAAGCCCCATGCTCTTCATACTTCCCTTTAGATATTTATAAGCATTGATAAGATTATAAAAAGACTGCTGATACTTAAGGATGGGAAGCTTGTAAGGTTCCACGAATATTGGTTTTGAAATAAATTATGAATGAGCTATTTGAAAATGACTTGCAGGAGTGAATTGAAAGACTGGAGAAACATAGTAAGGATGGATTTCCAGATTAACTGGCTAGAATAGTTACTTGTGTTGATGTGATCAGCGAAAGGGATGGTGCTAGTCAAAATCATACTGTAAATATGATTGTGAAGAAATCTAAGAAAATGTGAATGATATTCTCATTTTTTCCCATATTGGTCATATTTTTAAAAGGAAAAAATAGTATGCTGTGTTTATAATCCAGAGGACTGGCACCAACTGAGCTCTGGAGAGATCTTTTCTCTTTGTTGTTGTTGCCATGCTGATGATTGTGTGTGTCTGGCCAAGCTCTTCATGCTCTCGCATCCCAGACTTCAAATTTCAGTGCTTAAAAAATAAAATGTAACGTCTGTCACCAGCAAGATAGGGCTTCCCAGCCTCCTGGAGGATGTCTCTTCTTGTTCATCCTATTGCACACTTTCTGTTCATGAAGCAGGATAAAAGAGTTCTAGCTTTGTTTTTCTGTGGAAGGGACAAGACAAAGAATCAATAGCTCTGCTTCAGATCTTTGTGTTAGTTTTTTCGTTTTCCTCTTTTACATTCTATGAATTAAAGTTTTCAGGAGGTGTTGTATTTCTGAGGAGGCAACAGAGAGCATAAGTAGTATAATTAGATTTTAATTACATATGTAGTGTTTCCTTTTTTCTTCTTTTTTCTCCTCTTCCCTTGTAAGTGATCCAAGATGAAGATTCACTATTCATTTCTGTGTTGGGATGTCTTTCCTATGTATCACAGGTTTTTCTAGTTAAATTGGAAAGCCATTGGACATTACCATTGGGAAGCAAATGCATAGGCCTGTATGCTCTCCAACACATTGATTTAGAGAGGGGAAAAAAAAAAAAAGCAAATTATATCAAGAGAAATAGAAACCTCAACAGTAGTTTACATTGGATTTCTGTAAAACTTAAGGAAACCAAATGTGGTTTCCATTATTTCTCAGAGCAACTCATTTGTGCTGCTTTTCAGCATGGTTTCTTATTTAAACATGTATGAATTGATTGTGAAAGGCTGATTTTCACGTTATTGTTGCCCCCGTTTTCCAGAAACACAATAAACTATTTATGTTTTCAGGATGCTCTTGAAGTTACCAAATCCAGAAACATGCCTGTGACACATGTGATAAATCAGCTATTTAAAATCTTCATTTTAAATAGAAAAAAAAAATTGCAAGCGATATAGAAAGCCGTTCCATACGTCTGACCACATATGGAAGAAATAGCAGCAGATCTAATTCCTGCAAATAAATGGGATCTTGGAAATGGAATAGATGTTTATGTGATTGCTTTGAGAGTTAACCTCCCTAAAAAGCTGATTTTATATTAGCTTTGTATTTGTAAGGGATGCTTGTTAACTGTCTTGGAGAGTGATTTCTTGTGTTCTCTGGAAAATGCATTATAGGATCTGGCAAAGGAAGAGGTAATGATTTTTTGATGTGGGCACTGTCATCTAGGAACTGGACAAAGATCTCTGTCCCTCAGGAACCAGCCCTCGACATTTTAATGCAGTCTGTATAACAGCTATTTAGTGGTAATAGCTGTCAGTCATGGTTTACCAGAGGTACATTTTTAGTGGTGATTTGAAGGGGATACCCATGCCTAACTGCATTAGATTTTTTACACAACCCAAATGTTCAGTTTAATTTTTGGAGGAACTTCTACTTCATTTTTCTGAGCACGAGTCATCTGTAGAAACAAAATAGGTGGTATTTGGGTTCATGTGATGGCTCCAGTCCCACCAAGCATGCATGTGTAGATTTTAGTACGTGAAAATTCAGTGTGTTATTCAGAATTAGTGATGGTTCTGTAGAAGAAAATACCAGGTATATATTCATAGACTGCAAATTTATAGCTGCCTGCTTATAATTTTAAACAATATATACTGACATCTTAAGGGTAAGCTATCAGGCTTGCTGCATTGGCATGTACAAAACAGAAATTTAGTTGCAGAATCTACATACTTGTTACACATATTTTTGGAAGTACTTACACTAATGGGAAACAGACAAAAATTTCAGTTCACTGTTGTATACTTGAAGGACAAACTCAGTTACATTTTGTTTTATGTCTCTTGAAATACACATAGGTGCTCCCATACTTCTGTAATTGAATTTCCAGCCTAATAAGATTTTGTGTTATTCTGGCCAAGTTATCTGTACATTTCAAATTAGAGCAGATGGAATATAGCGTGGTGTGACAAACACATGTTGTTAATGTTTTGCAACTAACTTTGAAACTACTGTTTATTATCTGAGGACAATGTGCTACAGTAAAGTTGGTGAATATTTGCCACAATAATAGGCTGAACTGAATTAACAAAATGATTGGGAAAATATTTCGAGTTTTCTCTGACTATATTATTCTGTGATGGCTTTCTTGAGCCCATATTGTAAGAAATGTGGAAGGTAAGCACACCCATTTGTAAAATCTTTCTTTACTACAGAAGTATTAGACTTCTCTTTCTCAAAAATCCTTCTAATAGCTAAAGAATGCAATTAATAAAAAGGTGCTGAGGTTATAGATACCTCTGCCCTCTTCCAACAGTTCATTATTAGCACTACACCAGAACTAGTAGTCTCTTTTAACTCCTTCAACGTAATACCTGCAAAAAGAAAAAATGGTAATGAGTGTGGAAAGTCTCCCCAGGTGCGGTGGGAAATCCATCACCTCAGACCAAGGCACTTGTCTTAGCAGTCTGTACTGTGCTGCTTGGCTTTGCAGAGAAGTCACTTTGGAGCGCCGTTGGTCACTTTTGTCCTGAGGCCCTGAGTGGCAGCAGGCAGCCCCAGCACTGGGAAGGAAACAGCAGGTAAGGAGAGGGAGGATGGGAGCACCTTTAGCTGCTGCAGCTGTTTGCCAAGCGTAGGTATGCAGACACCCTTGAGCCTCCACAGAATATCTTTGTACAGGTCAGTGGTTAAATCACATGCTTATATTGAAGAAATACAGGCTTCGGGTGTTTTCTGTCTGAAGATTGTCCTGAAATAAGTTTGATCTGAGCAGCTGTTAATTTGCTTATTTAAGGTTGGGCTTCCAACCTTGTGGAGTCCAGCAGTTCTTTACTTTGCATTATAAAAGAGAGTGAAGTAATGCCCTTCCTTATATGAAGAAAAAAAAAAAAAGAAGTTTTTTATCTCAAATTTTTCACGTTGGACTTTTAGAAGAATGAATATTTGTTCTTTGTCTTTCATTTTCTACAGTAAAAATAGAAGATTTGCCAAATGCTATCCTTTTGGAGAGTGAGAGGTCTGACAAAGTATTAATATTACAACAGTCTTATCATTTACATTCTTTTAATTTTGCAATTCAGAAATATTTTTAGTTCAAGGTATTTTAAATTTATTTGATTTATTAGGCTTGAAAAAAAATGTATATTGGATTGATCAAATGTATTTGATAGGAAAGTATTTTGAAGTTATTACATTATGAATTTGAGTACCCTGTCCAAGACTTTAAAGATCCTGGAAGATAGAGCATGTGATTTAATTACCTCTTTTTCATTTTATGAACTTGACCTCTGTTTCCAGCCTCGAGACAAAGAAAGACAAAGTACTTTGAGCAACTGGCAGTTGATATCAAGAAAGTATCTCCCACATCTCTGTCACATTCCATAGCAACAGCCAGTCCTTAGCACGGATGCGAGATTTCCCCAGAAAAATTCTGCCCCCCAGCTGGCGAATTCATCTGCTGCTTTACTTCCTTAGATGCTCTGAAAAATCCTCTCTTTGTCTTTCAGCTTCTACCCCAGAAATCTCTTTTCTGTGTTAGGTCTGGCTGTGAAGAGGCATCTAGGGCAGCGTAGCCTACCAGCCTCAGTAGGTTTCTGAGAGTGGCCAATTTGCTCTGCTCCAAGAGATAACTGTGATATATAGGCTGTAGGGTTGTGTTTTGTCCTTTCAAAGATTGTGGTGTGATTGTACATTTGTGGAAGTTTACTGTATCTGACCCAGTTGGTTTTTTGAGAAAGATGCTGGATACTTTTTTAATAATCTATTCAAGATGTTTCCATTTTCTAAGGAAAGCCCGTAGATCAAAATCCTGTGTTCTAATATTTGGGATCTGAGTCTATTAATGGTAGCAAAGGCTGATGATAATTTGAATGACAGTGCGAGGACTGTATTCCTTCAAGAACAGTCAAGATCCTGGATCATGACAGCACATAAGGTTAGGCTGACCACATTGGAGTAAATTTGTCTTTTATAAGGAAGCCCATGTTTGAGAGAGGTGTTGGAGAGAAATCCTCAGCTCTCTGGGCTGGTGACTTGTACAGTATTGGCAGTCTGTAGTAAGAAACATATTTGTGGCATCTTTTTCTCTGCAGTTCTTTCTGCTGCCAATTTTAGAGGCAAATTGCAAAGCTTTTCATGAAATTACAGTTGTAGAAGACTACTTGGTTAAATATTTTGGATTTGTTTCTAGTATCAAATGTATTATTATGTGTTAGTAGACAAAAAGTTCAAATTGAAGTGTAAGCTGACAAACACCGAGTTACTTCAAACAACCAAAAAAGGATATAGTCATCCTCTAGCAAAAATTCAGACTCCTGCAACTACATAGGAAGTTATCAGGGAGCTTTAATTTAATTGCTAGATGCTTTGATACATTTTAGATATGATTTATGTGCTGTTCATTTCCCTTAACCCAGCAGTACTGTTAGTTGTTTGCACTATGCTGATGCATGGCTGCTTCCCTGAAAGCATAACAATTTTAGTAGGTCTGAAGGATAAAAAACACTTTTTCTATGTATTCAAACCATATAAGAATAGTGGAATAAAAAGTATGTTATTGAATTATTTGACTTTGCTATGTAGTATTATAGTTACTGTTAAATATGGCTTTTGTATTTCTAAATTTAAGAAAATAATTAAAAGCAACAGAAAAATAGGTTTAACCTCATTTGACCTTTCTGACGTTCAGTCAGTTGAAAGGTTTGTAAGACGTTTAATTACCAAATGGTACGATCATTATTCATCTCATCATTTGATATATAACGTCAAGTGAATTGCCTCCCTGGAGTGCACTGTGTTTCACAGATCAATAGATTTAGTAAGAGCTTGAAGGAGAGCTTTATGCATT
Organism: Lagopus muta; assembly: GCF_023343835.1. Classification (NCBI taxonomy): domain Eukaryota; kingdom Metazoa; phylum Chordata; class Aves; order Galliformes; family Phasianidae; genus Lagopus; species Lagopus muta. Next base: position 25,750,402 of record NC_064433.1, on the reverse strand, counting down.
CGTGGAAAAGAAGGAAAAGTATATCTGCCTTGTAAAATGGCTTATGTAGATATTCTGTGAGCTTGACGGAGTTACTATTTTATTTACTTCTGAGGAACATAGAATCCTGTATCACAAAGACGTTTATTAAAGTATTGTAGAATGCTTTATTGAAAATTAAAAATACTGTTTCTGTACTACTTTATACAATATAGTAGCTTTAAAAGTCTGTCTTGAACATCTTCTGCATCTACAACTGCATTTTAGATACAGCTTCATTCAAATCTGTTAAAATAATTATGCTTATTATAACTGATTTTTTGCTTTGACATAACGCAACAAACATGGTATGACAAAAGGTTGTCTAAATACACTACATATGATTACTTAAACTATTCACATTTTTCTGCAGTTCTAAGCAGGTCTGGTTATTTCCTTTGTTTTTTTCCCCCCTTTTTTCCCACTTATTGTGATATTCAAAGATATATTTGCTCATATGGAAGGAAAAAACCTTTACCCTTATCACTAAGGGTAAGCCACTAATTGGCTAACTTACTACCTATACATTTTGAATAATTTTCTTATGAATTGTTTTAGCTAGTTTCAGAATGGATAATTACATATAGGATACTTCAGGTTTACTTTGGCTTTTCACCTGACACCAGGATTTGGCCGCACTGGTCTGATCCCCTCCTTCTAATGGAAGGGATTTCCAAGGGGCAGAATGAGACTCCTGGGGAGGGTCAGGCATTGTGTTTGTTGCTCTTCTTTCTTCTGAAGTTTCAGCTGCTCCATTTGCTATCTCAACTCACCAGCTTTCTGCTTAAAAAGTAAGAAAATAAAAACATGTTTCTCTGATAACTCTTATATTAATGAGGATAAGCTTTTTATCCTAAATTTCTGCCTTCTTGTTGGTGCCTGTGTCAGTCAGGCGCTGAGGAAGCTGCAGTTCAGCCACGCAAATCCTCCTGCCTGTGGGACACCAGCAACATTTCCTTGAAAATTCTCCTTCCTTATTCATGTCACTTACAACCCATCATCTACTCAAAGATTAATTTGAATTGTGAACAATATCTAAGCTTCCATAATCCCTTGCTCTTGTCCTCTTTCTTGAGCTGCTGTTCTGTGATGGAGAGGCCATAATTCTGTGGTGTCTTGTTCCTTGGGCCTGCCTAAAGTAACTCCTGCCGGGAGCTGTTTGATGTTTTAGCAAGGAAATTCTTACCTGTTTTTGAGAACAACTTGGAAGAATTGTCAGGAGGCTTTCACAGTCTGAGATATTTGCTTTCTTTAATTCTTCTGAATGTAAAACCTGATTTGTCTGGACTCCTTTCATACAAAGTGAGGTGGGGTTGTATCAGAACAGAACACAGGCAGTGTTTCTGAGGTTTCGTTCCTGTATTTGTACTCACAGCATTTTTAAGCAAATTAGCAAAGCAAATAATACCAACTTCCATAATAGTTAAGATAGCTGACATATACAGTGTTGTTCTTTTTACCTATTTTGCAAATGTCTCCTGCTGTCACTCATTGTTTACCAATTCCTCAAGTTTCTTTTAGGAAAAATACTAATTCAGTGGATTTCTCTCTTTTAAATGATGTAAATACTAGTTATTCTTAGTGAAAAGCTCCTATGCCTATTAATAAGCCAGAATTTTAAAAGAAGTGTGGGAAACCTGCAGTCTTTCTTGCTGAAGTTGAACATCCGTAGACATTTTTGTCAATTGTATCACATAAATATGATTAGAGTAATTAGTGTTTGAGTTTTGCATGATCATCAATAGTTTTGATGATACATCAGTCTGTGGCTTGACTTGACAAAGTTTGAACCAGGATTTGATTTCAAAATGTGTACATTTAATTTTGAGACTGTTAATAGATCTTTGGCTGAATAACCAAATGTATGCATTTAACATCTCTTTGGACTGTGTATATCAACAGTCATCTATTTGAGGATGTTCTCAAAAAGCCCTGTTCTATTCTGTTGGCATTTGTGTTTATTTGCCTTTACAGTTATTGCTTAACAGTAAATAGCCTAATATATTATGTATTTGGAGTGTGAAGTCAATTTTGAATGAAAAATAATACAACTGTTTAACTACAGTGTGACCTTGATACAGATAGCATCTGTAGGCGCTGTGGATGTTAGGATAAGGGGTTGTTGAGTGGAAAAGTACAGCAAAACTTCAAGAGAAAAATGACAGCTACCACAAATAACACTTTTTCATGGTACTGATACCAAGAGTGAATGGGTATGAGCAATGGTACTGAAACCCAATGACCAATTGTTGTATTTCAGGCAGGCCTTTTTGCTTAAGTAAAACATCCAGCATTTTCTGAGTGTTTCAATACACACAGATAAATTCTCAGAAGGGAAGGCAGTTGAGAAAAAGTTTCAGTTAAAATTTTGGAATATCTCTGCATTTGAAATACATCATGCCACTGTAATTTGCTTCCCTTTTAAACACAGGACATTTTCTTCAAACTTCACATTTAACCATTGCTGAGCTCTTACAAGCAGAACTATTTAATGAAAGTACATGATTATGACTCTGCCATATTTATTACTGATGGTGAACCTCATTGTGATGATAATACAGGGTGAAAGAAGGCCAGATCAGCTCGTAAGAGGATTTGTCATGCTGTCAAAGATGATGTGGACAGTTGTCATTGGTCCTACATATGTAGGCTGTATGCCATAATGCTATTAGGTGTGGTGTGAGTTAGGCTGGGTTTTCTAAAAGATCTCTATTTTAGATATTGTTTCTGAAGAGTTCTGTGGTGAGCTTCCGAGTGAGATGAAGGCACTTCCAGAGTTCTTAAAGCACCACTGTCTTTGTCCTGGCATTCTTCAGTGATAGTGTCAGGAAGGCAAAACCATAGGTAAAAGACAAACTCAGACTTGAGATCTGTCCTGTTCCCTTATAGGCAATGGAACTTAAAAGTTCTCTTTGCTTTTTCCCAGGGGCAGGGAGCAAGAATAATTTGACTTCCTTGGTCTTGTTATAAACTGAATGATTTAATAAAGAATACATGGAAAAAAACAAGTCAGTTTTCTGGGAGAAAATATCCAGAAATCTCTACCAAATGCAATTGCATATTGTATGTGATACTGTTCAGAGCTGAGAAGCAAGAGTTCGGAAAATTACATGTATTGTGATATTACTGGGGACGGTCCTGAGAAAACTGCTCTAGGTGACGTGCTTGAGCGTGGGGGTACCTCCAGAGATCCCTTTCAACCTCAACCTCATGATTCCCTAATTGCCTTAATGAGCCTATATTATGGCTACAGTTCCAGATATCCACTGATACCAATTTTTCGTAGCTGTTCGAAGCGCTGAATGATGGAACTTGGCTGTAAGTGATCTTTATTATTGGAATCAAAGACAATCAGGGTCCCTGAATGAAGAATCTAGAAGCAGATTCTAGAAGCAGGTTCGGAGAGAAGAGAATCTTGAAACACATAAAATTCTAGAACAGGTTCCTTGAAAAACATGAAGTTCAGATACGTTAAAATCATTGGAAGTTTTATTTGCATAAAACATCTCCATCTGCTTTATACAGCTAAAAAAAAAAAGATAAAATCTATTGCCACGTATAAACTTAGGAGCCCATCTTATTCAGAGCTTCATTGAAACAATTTTGGTTTATGTATCTCTACTGATATTTCTAGAAGGATTGTATACTTTAGTGGTGGTATTGCTGTGATAGTCTAAAGACATAGATAAGATCAGTATCTTGGGTGTTGTCTGGCAAGACGAATTTTAAGTAACTTCATACATGAAGAATGAAAGTCATATAAATGAATGTCATCATATAGTCATAGAATCACCAAGGTTTGAAAAGACCTCCATGATCATCCAGTCCAACCATGCACCTTCCTCCAGTTTTTCCCCACTGAATCATATCCCTTAATACAACATCTAACATCTTCCTGAGCAGCCTGTTCCAGCTTCTGGACACTCTTTCAGAGAAGAAATTTTTCCTAATATCCAACCTGAACCTGCCCTGGTGCAACTTGAAGCCATTCCCTTTAGTTTTATTGCTGGTTACGTGGGAGGAGAGGCCAACCCCACCTCACCCACAACATCCATACACGTAGTTGTAGAGAGTGATAAGGTTTCCCCTGAGCTTCCTGTTTGCCAGACTAAACAACCCCAGTTCTCTCAACCACTCCTCTTAAGACTTGGCTCCAGGGTCTCAATATCTTTCCTGTAGATGTCTGTCTTCTGTATTCCTAGTCATTATGCAATAATCTATGCATAAAAAAGGAATTAATAAAGCCAGTATTATACAGAAAGGTTGTTGTTTGCTTTCAAAACTCATGAAGTAAGAAGTTTTGATTATTTCTTTTTTAAATCTCTAATGTACGTTCATAGACACCACAGTAAGTGAGCTAGATGAATAGCTTGTTCATACTAATCCAGTTATTTTGAATAAGCTTTTAAACTTCAGATCATTTGGTTTTTTTTTTTTGAAAAAGCTGTGGAAATATATCAGTTGGTGGTGCAGAGTATAGCATCTCCTAAAATTGTGGGACTAAACTCTAAGGAAAATTTTATGTGGATTCTAATGCACTTTTCTGCTTCCAAAACAAAAAGAACAAAACCAGAACAGCAACAACAAAACAAGATCCCTGCTCTGGATTTTATGACTGTGGAAAAAACACTTTAAAAATATGGCATTTGCATATGGCCTGTGCAATGTTTTCTGTCCTAAGTTGTTTTGCAGAACTGTCATAGTGTGTGTGCACGATCCTAGAAGTAGCTTTAATTTTCCTGTTTTGGGAAGCAGTAACTTGCAGTAGCTCTAGTACCATCTTTAGGACTCTACACGTGCATACATGACAGTGTGTGCTTACCTACACACCTGCATCTTGCTGTGTTTTATGGATGTTCAGACAGCTGAATTAACTCTAGACCTGATGTGTCCTGATCTTGCGGAAAGCCTGAAGCAGTATCTCTGAAATTGAGTATCTTTCATTCATTTCATACCAGAGATTATTGGTGACCTAGTTAATATCTTTTTGTGTTTATGATTTAGTTTTAAACATTTTTCTTTTCCCAACTAACTTAATTTAATTAATAAAATCCTAAATAGCCTGAAAGCACTTCTTAAATTTTTTGTTTTATCAGACTGTCTCTACAAGTACTGATGTGCTGCTATGTATCTTAAACTGCCAAAGAGGACTGCACTGTTATCGTCAGCTTTGATCTGTATTTTTGTGTACAGAAACATCCTAAAGATCAAGAAACTTTATTTTTACACTGCTTGTCCAACTGTGAGAAAAAGTAGGAATGTTTGTGTTTGGAAACCTTGTAGTCACTCAGTTTGGACTCTCATCCATGGGATATGAAATCTGTCCTTTGGAAAACAAAATTACTGATGTAATTTGTGGAATTTTATTTTCTGGCTCATTGAAAATAACTACATAAAAATCTACATGATAATTTTATTGTTTGCTTTTTTTTTTTCTTAATGTCAACTTTCTCTTTTTTCTTCATTACCACTTTTTTTTTTTTTTTTTTTAATTTTTATTTTTTCCCTGAAAAATAAAAGAAATAAAAGAGGAAAAAAGATTCTGGCAATTCAAGTAGACTGCACATGATCAGTAAAATAAAGAAACACTGAGATTGCAAATTGTCTGATCTGCATAAACAAGAATTTCCATTTGGAATTTCCAGTTATTTTGAATGGATACAGTAATTTTTTGAGCATTCCAAGCTGTGGCTATGTGCCAATTCTCAGCTCTCATCCCCTCACTTTTGATATTATTGTGAGGGGATGTTTGGGGAATATTTTTCGTAAAAACATAAAGTAGCATTTAATGAGTTGTTGTGATTAATCAGAGTTTTATTATTTGATTTGTTGATTTGTACCTTTTATGAGGTACAGTGTGCTTATCAGGTAAGAGCATGTGTGATAACTTGTTCTACTCATTTGGGATTAAAAAAAAAAAAAGAAAAGTTTTTTTCTGTCCTGGGATAAGTATTTTTATTCCAAAACGTCAGTAATTTTTAATAAGAAACACAAAATGGAGACGATATTTGACATAGCCAGATCTTGAAGACTCCTTCTCTTAAACTCATTTTTTTTTTAATTGAATGCTGTGTTAGTGAATATATTAAAAAAAAAAAAAAGAAAAAGAAAAACTAGAAGAGAACAAAGCACAACAAAGGTGTAACTACAATAGAAAGACATATCTTTACCTCCCTAAAACAGCCTTTGAATATTAAACTGTTTAAATTGAATATTAAAATGTCCTTAGGGTTGTTTTTTTTTTTTTTTTTTTTTTCCCTCTTTTAGGAAAACAAAACAGACAAAACCAACCTTGTTTTCAATTAAACAATGTTTGTTAAAGCAGTGTTGGCTCGCATGAACAACAGTTGTGAAATTCAGTTCATGGTTTCACCTTTTATGTGATATTATTGTATTTTCCAAGTTGTACAAGTGTGTTCCTTCTTTATGCAATGCAATTGTACTACAGTATTTTGGGTATTAAATCATTCTTAATAGTTATGTTTAAACCATAATTAGAATTCAGTTGCTGCAAAGTTAAATTGGCAAAACCACACATCTCCTTTGTGGTGCTGCGGGTGATGGTGAACATTCCTCTCTAACTTTATGTTCAGAGAAACCCATTTGTGAAACAAACCAGGTGAACGTGGTATCTGTTTCATAGGAGTAAAAGAGAAAATGAGGAAACATAACTAGCTAATATATGGCATTAGTCCACTGTGAATGAATGAGTTGCTCTGCAGTCTTCTCATCAATGAAGTAAGTGAAATTTCTGTTCCTTCACTGCCAGAGATACAAATTTGGGATTTTCTTACAGAATTAAACAAAAGTTGCTAACAAAAGGTGTTGATAATGATGTTCTAAAATACAGTATCTCCTTTTCCATGAAGTACATAATTTAAAATGTCCTAATTGGTTAATCTTATTTTAAGTAGTTAATATAATGCACCTGCTCTTTCTTTTGTCCTGTTACGACAATTTATCCAGTTGAGAATTCTTACCACCAGACATGAACTGAATTCCTGTGTTCTTCTGGCTTGACCGTCCCTGCAGAAAGTGCCCTGCTGAGGAATTGTCTATCTCCTTGGCTACCATAGCCTACGTTTGCTATTTTTAGTATACTTTGTAAGAAAACAGAAGTTTTGTGAGTTGATGCAATCATGCTCTCTGTCTGTCTGTCTCCCACAGTAATTCTTAGACCTGATGGTCAACTTCAAACACATTGCTGGAGGAATAGTGGCCTTGAAGATACTAATATCCGTGAAAATAGTTGTCTTGTATAACAGAAACAGCCAAAATAGTGTGTCTGGTGAGGAAAAATTTTTTACATCTGTCCATACTGTTATTCATAAGTTCTATTGCTCTCTGAAGTAACTCTTCTGAGAACTAACTTGTTCTGTTTATTTATTAATTCCTTATCCAACTGCAGTGCAATTCTAGAACTATTTAATTGTCACATGTTATTCAGAGTTTTATTTGAAAATTTCATCATGGGATTAATTCTGTTCAAGTGGAAGGGATCTCTGTTCCTTAAAAAATGATGTTGTTTTAGAAAGTATGAATTCACTTTAAACTGACATTGCAACATTGAGCACTTAATTTTTTATTCACGTTTAGAGAGAAGAGTTTTAGGTAGATAATTGTGGGTTACTTCTTTTCTGAATTTCAGCTCCTATTGGCCAAAGGAATAATATAATCTGTGAAAGTAGATTAGTTTTTTTTTTTTTTTTTTTAATTTAAAGTTTTTTTTTCCAGGCTTTGTAGAAGATATACATATATATACATATATACAGGATATATATCATATATGATATATGTATGATATATATATCATATACACGGGAGAGAGACTATGTATGAAATTTTGTGAAAGTTTTGCATGTATTTGTATCTTGGTTCCATCTTGGTGGTGGTTTTGACATCCGGAAATTATTTCCATGTTTTTAATGGAAGATTATTTATCTTTTTTTCATTTTATCCACCTTTGTAAGAAAATTCCTTGTGGTAGAAATTCATTTCCTTGGCATTGCATTCTATTCCCAGTATCCATACTTTGGCTATTTACCTTCCAGTTTCAGCAGCAGAGAAGGCGTGGGACAGACTACAAACTTCTACACAAAAGTAGCACTAAATAACATTTAAATAATTTCAGTTCAGAACTCAATCTATCCAATGCAGTGATGAAACGTAAGTCCTGGGGAAACAAATAATGTGGGACATAATAATGAAGAATTCAGGAAAGGTCATGCAGTGGAGGTTGAAATAATACCATATGAACTGCTTTACTTGAGGCATGTTCTGTTTTTTAAATGCTTTGCTTGCTTTTGCAATCTCAGCATTCTTTAATGTAGAAGATTAAACAAAAGTTTCCTTTTTTAAAAATAATCATAACAGTAGTTCCATTACACAGATTTACAGACTTCATATTCATCACAGTGTTATGAAATTGAGTTCTATGCCTTAGACTTCACCCTTCCATCTAAGTAGATGCAGCAATATGATGCTTCCTATGTGGCACTTGAAGAACTACAAAAAAATGAGACAAACAGTGCAGGTAGACTTAATAATTATATCTTATGAATTATTTAATATATTTTAAATATAATATATGCACGTGTTACATTTCATTCAAAAAGACCCCTAAGCACTTTAAGCTGTGCATAAAAGAAAATTGCTTTTTTCCACTTGCTTAAATGCACCCTCTGCTGGGGTAAAACACAACAGCTGTGAAGTGCAATGTGATCTTGAAGCACAAGTGTTCAGGAATTCTGTTTTATGGCTCATCTGCAACACCACAAATAGCCAAATCTCTTAGACAAGTATGGAAAGGTATTTAGTATTAGTTGGTTCACAGTGGAAAGTGTCACCTGTATAATCTTGATTCAGTGCAGGCATTTCCATCTTACCACCCAATTATACTTGCATATTCATAGACTGAAGAGTTGCAATTCCTAGTAGTCTCATCCTTCAGAAATAACGTGTTTGGCAGCATGACGTTATTTATGTTAAAGGCTGTTGAAAATAACTTCAAGGAACTGCTTGACATTGTGTTTGTGTTGTTCCTGTGTTGTGGTTGAAACCATTTGGTTTCTTTTCAGGAAAACCACTCACATTGTGGATGTTCCTGCTTTAAAGAAACAGTAACAGAAGACAACTCAAGCTTATCTTGAGTTTCTTGTTGCTTCTGGGAGGTGTGTTAATCTTGCAGGTGTCTATGTTTGGGGACCAGAATTGGAGGCTTGTTTAGAGATAGGAAGTACTATTGTGTGTTCTTTCCAATAATTTACTGTCAGAAGCCTTACAGAAGCCTTGGAGGTAGTATAAAAGAATTGAAAAGCAGAGGCTTTTCGTTTTTCCTGTAAAACAGGAGTCCAGGAAAGAGAAAGGTTGGCAGTAGTTATCCCTTCAACAGCGATAGGTTTTGCAAAACATGGGTAAGTTCAGTGGAAAAAAAAAGTCTTAAAGTGTGGAAGGAATGTTCTGCCCTAGGATGAGTGACTTTGAAATTAAGCTCCCCCCCCCCCCCCCCCCCAGGCACACACACACACACACACACACACACACACACACACACACACAGTCAGACAGAACTTTTGCTTTATTTCAGTCTTTTTTCTTCTGTCAGGTTTCCACCAGTAGGTACCATCCCAACCATTATGTCCTACTAAAGGCCATGTGTTACTTAATCATAATACTTTATCTGAAAGACGAGTGAAATAAAGAGACTTCGCAAGCAAATAGAATTTTTTACTGTACATTCTGTAACCATAAGGGGATTACTTGACCTCTTGTGTCTTTTGCACACATCAAACTCCATTCTGAAGCTGTCTTAAAGCTTGCAGTAGCTCATCCTCTAGGGATTTTCCTTTTGTCTGTCAGTCCACAGATAGGAAAACATGTCCAGTCATATTTTGTCATATGTAGAGCATCTCTTCCTTTTGATTGTGAATATTCCTATCAAATACAAAAACACTTTGTTGCACTGAATCTGCGACTGGCACTTACGTGTTTTTTTCTGATTAACAATTTGGCATCTTAATTAGGGTTGATTTGGGAATTCATTGAACTCAATTAAGTCTTTCCTAAACTAACACTTGTTTTCAACCAAAAAACCATAGAGCTCTCTGTAAAAGAGTGTTTTTTGAAGGCTTAGATGTGTACATTGCTTTGCAGCCCCAGCTATAGAGACAGGCATGGGCATGTGCACGCTGCTCTGGCTCAGGCCTAGTTTCAGCCATGTCTGCTTACAAAACATCCAGCTGTTCCTTCTGCTTAATGTGAGTGACAAGTGCTGAGTAAACTCCCATTCCCTGGCTGTATCAGTGCTGTTATCACAGCAGATCTCGCTTCTTAATGCAACCTGTGGCTCAGAGATGATGGCATATGGTGCTGCAGCTATCAGCAAACCTGCTTTTAAACTACCACCTATGGCTTATCTTTCTTTTTCTGACGGTATATCTTATTTCCTGTGACATTTTTGTTTGCGTTGGGAGGTAAAGGTGAGTGACTGTACTTCTATATGAGAAAGCCTTCCACACTTGCTGTGGTTGTTCAAGTATGCCTTGAGAACTATGGTGATCTCTTAATTTTTTTTTCAGTCCCTTCTCAAATTAAGGACAGCATGTAACTCCATCCTTAGAACCTGGTCTAAACTATACTTCGTTTCTAAAATTTTCAAGACTATAAGGAATGTCTAATAATTTTCTTAAGAGATTCCACATGACATTGATTGCTTTATTTTCCTAATGAATTTAGTCCAGGTGAGTCCAGTGCTGGAGTAATTATTAGTAATTTGGGAATTTGCTTGTAGATTTTGTGGCTTATTCAAACAGGTGAGTGCTATAGTTGGGTAAACAGCATCTCTCTGGGTTAGCTATCTGACTGCCAGGCAGTGCATTCATTATTTAAAGGTCTCAGTAGTTACAAAAATAATTAAATAGAATAAATTAATGAATAAAAAAATAAAAATTAATTATAGTTTTGTTGTGAAGTGCCCTTGGTCTTCATCTCGGTATATAGTTACAAAGTCAAAATACACAGAATTGTAACTGCAGTTTGGAAGTGGGGAAAAATAGAAAGTAATATGGACAGTAAAAGTGCAGTGTACGTTGAAATATTTCTCAAGCTTCTTCCAAACTGGAATAATCTGAAGGAAAATTATGTGGGATGAGGTGTCTCCTGTGCATTTGTAGGTTGATACATAAGAACGCTTGTGGTCCTTCATTTACGTTAGCAGTGCTGACTCTAATTTTGTATCTTTTTCGTTAACAATGTGCGATTTTCAGAGCTTCCCCATGAAATATTTGGTGTTCATTCTTCTGTTTTGACCTCTATCTAGAACACTGCGTTTCTGAGACTGAGAAATAAGAATACAGATAAATATAGTGTTTGTCTTTTTGCTGGGAAGGTATGCGACCTGTTCTTTGGTTCAAAATTGCAAAAATATAGAGGATAATTGTTTCTTGGAGCACTCTCCCCTCCTTATGTTGAATGCATTCATCTGCAGTATAGTCTCAGTCTTGAGCAACTGTTTTGGGCATGAGGGGAAATGTTTTGGAATAAGGAATGCCCAGAGTCCTTTTTACTAGCTGCTCATGGGGTGACTGGGCTCTGAAAGCAAACTCAACTCCCTTGTCCACATTTCATAAATGCTTTGGCTGGTCAACCAGCAGTGCCTCACCAGATCATAATTCCTCTTGCTTAGGGCTTCATGTATTTAGAAAAAGTTTAGGATCTTACCTGATATACAGCCTTCTGTATAGCTTTGTGAGTATCTAGACAGTATTTTTGTAAGGTCAGGTTGTTAATGCTTATCAGCTAGTTCCACATGATAGAACTAGTAACCAATAAAGCAGAATAAAAAAGAAAACTATGTAGTAAGAGCAGATTGTTTCTGTACATCTCATGATGACAGGAAGCTTTCACTAATTATTTGTTCCATACTTAGAGGGACCAAGTCTAAACTCCTGACATATAAAAATATATATATTTATCACTCTCTAAGGTGGTAATTACCATCAGTAATAAAAAAGCTTGAAAAATCCCTGATTAAGTAACTTGTTTTACCATGCAAAGATTTGCGTATCAATTTTTCTGATTAAATTCTGGTCAAACTAGTTTTCTAACCAGCAGGTGGAAGTGCAAGGTAGGGAGCCAGGGTGGTATTGTGGCTGGCAGTCATGAAAACATCTAGCCTTTAAGAATAAAAAACAATATCTCTTTCTTTGTTCTTTGAAAACAGGTTTTCTGCTTTCTGGGTTCCAAACAAAAGAATTAAACTTCCCTATGCTGGCTATACAGATCAGTATTGATGCAGTGCACAAGTGACCTGCCTTGCAGCTTGGTAAATGCAAATTGCTTTGAGCAATTTGGAAAATAGTACTCTTAAGTAGTACACATTAAATTTAAGTAAGAACATAATCTGTTTTTTTTTTGTTGTTGTTTTTTTTTGTTTTTTTTTCCACCTTTCTTTACTGCTGCATTTTTCTTATATTTAACATTTCTGGTATGAATCCTGTTCTGTGAAGATTCTTGTTGTTGAAGGGATTTGTTTTGTTACCTTTCACCAAAAGCAGATATGCTCACCAGCTGTAGGGCTGGCTCGTATGTGGAGTTACAGATAGATGGAATATGACTTGTATAAAATCCCTTTGTGTTTGTTTCAAACTCAAAATGCACTTGAGCATAACTCAAATATTTGAATTGCATGGATACACCAGCAATTTTTGAGTCCCACATAAAGAAATCTAAATATTTCAGAAATGCCTGCACATGCCCATATGCTTACAAATAAAAATATAATAGGAATGGTTTGCCTGAGGAGCAGTGCTCTGTTCAACCGTGTGAGGGGTTTTAATCATCCCAAATTTTAGTCAGCGTTCACACTATAGAAACTCTGAAATGTCACAGGCAAAATCTGGCTTCTCTGCTCACTTTTAAAAGTTAAATTTCAGGCATTTGCTTCATCAACATTCACTCTGAGGGTTTCAGTTTGCGCAAAGAAGGCTCTTTAAAAAAAAAAAGAAAAGACTATGAAGTAGTTTGAGATTTGGCAGCTGTGAGTTGTGCAGTAAAGTTAGATTTCAGATTTAATAGATTAGTTGCATTTCTAGATTCCAAGCAGTTGTCAAATGGTTGCCTTGATCTCTGGAAGAGGCAAGGAATTAGTGGAAATACGTGCGTCTTTAGCATCGAGTCTGCATTTTCCAGCTTATTGTGACCACTGGGGAGAAAAAAGCCTTTATTTCAATATGAAATGAATACAAAAGAAAAACTGACCATGTGCCTGATTTCATTAAAAAATATCTTGTCTAGTAAATATAATACGAGTTGGATTTGGCTTTGATATTGTATGTCTGTGATGATTTCATGTATGAGGTTTTTTTCCAAGTAGCTTGCCTGGTACTAATTAAAACCAGGGAATTTAACTTCTCTGCTCTTTTGTGAAAATGAGCCTGTTTGGATTAATATCTTGCCTGTAAACTGAAAGGAATGTCACAAGATTGTTTTGGATAATTTGTGAACTCCAACTGCAAGGTGCTGGGTAATGTTTGTGCTATCACACACTTGTTTACCTTTGCAGATTTAGAAGGTGTTTTCAACACTCGATGCGTAATGATACCTAAATGATATTGTTACCAAATGGCATATGAGAAATTGTAATGCCACTGTGTGCTTTTCAAGGTATGCTCCTATTTTGTATAGTAGCAAGAGGCTCGCTCCTTGGAAATACAAGAAGTGAAGTAGCCTGAAAAGTATCACATGATGGCACTGTTTCCATTTCCACCTCCAATATTATGAAATAAAGCGATAATAACCTGGTATTAAAATGGTATGTAATGCCAATGTACTTTGTATAATTTATGTAAAAGAAAAATCTAACCGCTGTGGTTATTAATATAGGTATTAAAATGGATGTATAGATTTCTCAGAAAAGTGTTTTGTAAAACTTTACATATTTATAATATTCCTTATTTTGATTGTAAAGCGAGAATTCAGCACAATATGTGATGTTTATGAATGCTGAACTGTACAGATTCAGCATTCACAGTTTAATGTTGTATTCGGGGGAAAAAAAATGTGTTAATTGTTGTGTAAATTAGATGTTTTATTTTTTGTTTTGATTTTATTGTGGAAAGAAGGCTAATGGCTGTCCTTTTTGTATTTAATATAAAGCCTTTTTGTGGTAAATTAGATCATTAATACAGACACATTTTTAAAAAATGCAAATTAGCTTTCCATGAGCAGAAAAGAGCTTAAAGTGTAGTAAGGTCAGAGGCAGGATCAGGCATATTTATAAAATGAATTATATTCAAGTAGGAATATGAGGGGAAATATGAATGTAAAAAAACCCAGTGATTTATAGTAGGTAGATGTTAGATGTATTATTTCATTTCTAGATATGGATATACCGACTGAATATCTGTAAATGTGCATATTCTTTTTAGTAAAGTTAATAATAATTAATATTTTTATTTGTAGAAGCACAGATTTTCATTTTTAGGGAAAGAAATTGCTGCTTAAAAAAAAAATCACGGGTGCGATTCTGCTGTGCCGCAGTTTATGTTAGAGTAAGGTAAATATTCATCATCATTCTGTCATATGAAAATTGGACTATTTTATACATTTTGCTATTAGGTGGATCAAAACCAAAACCCTGCAAGAGGAATTAAGAAAAATACCCACTGGTGATACAGAGCTAATAGCTGGGTCTTGAAAATCTGCCAGATTGGGTGCTTGCACTCCAGGAATGTTCTTTGCCAGTATAAACTTCTGTTTTGAACAGTGAGATTCCTCTTTGTGGGGTGTTTTATTATTTTTGTTGTTGTTGTTGTTGTTGTTTTTGTTGCTTTTTTTTTTGTGTGTATGTGTGTGTGTGTGAAAGCAAGGGAAGCAGAAAATGCAAAAAAAAGCAAAAAGCAAAAAAAATGTGATGTAAAATTTCACTTCTGTCTAGCGAATTATCAAATGCAACTAAATAGGAAAAGGTAGAATAAATTCCTCTGAACTTCATCAGTGGATTGGTTTTAAATAATAACAAGAATGCTTTCCAAGAACCTTCAAAAGAATATATTATATAGTATATGTCATAACGTTTAATCGCTGAAGAAATTGGCTCCTGTTGCTAAAATTAGTAGTAGAAGCTCACTGTGCTCATCTATTAAAACGTTTTTAAAATCATGGGACATCTTTAATTTACTTATTCTAGCTAGTAAACAGTATTTCCGTCATTAAGATTGGCCATACTCAAGTCTTTCCTGGATATGCTGTCTAAAAGCAGTGCTTTACACAAGTGTTGCAGTATTAGTCTGCCCCTCTCTCAGCGTCTGATAGTCCTGGCTGTTACATGCAAGAGCAAGATAAAAAAAATTGTTACTGTTATTTGCAATGTTTTTGCAAAGTTTTTAAAAGATCTGGTGACATAGCTGGGCCCGTGCAATAGCTGACAGTATATAAGAAAAAGCGTTCATTACTCACAGCTGTCTATTCATTTCTGTGTCCCATTTGTTCATGTATGAGGTGAAGAATTTCAGAGTGCAGAAAGGAAAGACTTTTCTGCTTAGTGTATTTCACCATTCAAATTACTTGCAATTTCAAAATGCCAGTGTTACTTTTCAGGACAAATTTCATACAATGGTAATTCTGTGATTATTCATCCAGTTTAATTAATTCAATTAAGTAAGTCTGCTGTCAGGTGTTCTTTTAATAATTGAATCAACATGCAGATACATAATAAGCATAAAAGCATTTCTGTGGCTGCAGTAAATTTAGATCCAAAAGAATCTGCTATTCCACTACATTTGATATAGATTATTCTATAATATTTCAGTAATGGGTTGCACAAAGGCTGCCTTTTAATTCTTTGCTTTCTCAAATGTCTGTATATATAATGGTTTAAAACAGAAGGTGTTCGAAAGAGGGTGACCTTTTTCCATTACCATAGTTCCTGTCATTAATGCATTATAATTTTCTTTAGAAGTCTGGAAAAAATGTGTATATGTGCACTCTGTAGCAGGTATGAATCAAAGTGTGTTAGTGGAAGTTAAGAATTGTCTGTTATTACTTAAAAAAGAGAAAAAGATAAAAAGAAAAAAAACAACAGGAGAAGTAATCTTATTGTTATTTTTACTGTGGAAGTTTAAACAAACCTTACGCTTCATACAAAGCAGTTACAGACTTGAAAGTTTTGGCATCTGTAATCTGAACAGCAGTTGACTGACTCAGGTACTAAAAATAATGTGCCCCTTAACTAAATGTAAAACCAACAGAATGTTGTATTAGGCTGAACTGCACATAGAGGACAATAACGCATCTCCATTCCCTGTTATCTGCTGCCATAGCATTTATTTTAATAACGTGTATATTAAAGAACATGGTGAATGATTCACTTGGTGTACTCTCAATGGTGCTTGATGTCATAATTATTGTAAATATTAATTGCTGTGCTAAAAATGTAAGCAGGATGACTTTGTATTAGATGAAAAATGAAAATAGTCTGTGTACGGGTAAATAGATAATCATACAAAAGTAATTGGGGTTTTAAAACCCCAATCTATTCTGCCAGCATGAGCTCGTTTGCATGTTAATCACAAGAGTGATTTCCTACTTCACAAGGAAGTCCACACTCTTTCATAACCACTTTTAATTGCATTTAAAATGTTGCAGGGTTGGGATATTAGAAATGGAGGCGTATCAGTGTCAAATTAATAAAAAAATGTTTCTGAAAATCTTTATAGGCTACAGATTATAATATTATAGTCGTTTTTGTTAGAAAATACAAAATGTCTGTGAGGGATGTTAAGCGATAAAAACAGATTAATTTGTACAGCTGTTGTTTCTTCAGAAACGTGATAAATGGAAACCTAATTGTAAGTGGAAAATACAGGATGCATTTTTACCAGTAACTTGCTTTATAGATTGATGGGGCTTGATAGATTCTTTCATTAATATCCCATTTATCAATAAAATGGTATGTTAGTAGCAGTTAAAAATGTTTTTGTATTAAACCACAAGGCAGTCGGACAGTAGGAATTTGTTTGCTATATTTCTTTAAGAGATGCAGCATTTAAAATGCATTTTTGTTCAGAGAAATGCAGTTAATGATTTTAATGGAAAATAACATCTCTGCTCTCACATTTAGAAATTTACTGGTTATTTTGAAATTATTTACTAAATGCAGCAAATGCAGATCACAATTTATGTAATTTATATTTGCTGTATGCTGTCATGTGAAATTATGCTAGGAGGAATTGTGACGGACTCTGTGTATTTTATTCTTGTTGACAGTAAAAGCTGCCTTTAGGAATAGAGGCAGAAACAAGCATAGTGAAAATCTTGTTCACAGTGCTTTGCTCCCCTTTAAAGTTTGAAGCTACAGAGTAATAAACAGACAACATTTTAAGTGATTTTGTGATATTCACATAAGATTCAACAGAGCTTTCTCAGTAATCTGTAAAAGGCCAATGTCAAAGGAAAGACAAAGTGACTTGTTCTCTGAAGACCAGAATGAAGAAACGTAGCTCTCTAGTAAAATGGTGTAAGTTCACAATGGTTACAATGTGATCAGTCTCAAAGATACAAAAACTAATTTTTAGTTGAGCTGTTAAAAATTATATATTTAAGAAGATGAAAAGTTTGAGGATTAAAGAAAAATCACTCACAATTTTAAAGAGGGTATATTTGCTTTCATCACCAGGTGTTCTTTCTAATATAAATTACCAAGATGATGTTTCCATAACATAGCTTGAAGTGCTCTGGAGATTAAAACTACCAAAACAGACCTATTAAATTTTTCATAGGGAGGGTCCACCAGGGATAATAAGCCAATATTCCTTGTCCCATATTCCAGATGTTTTATGTAATTCTGCATCTTTCTAAACCTAAATCGTAGCTTTTCCAGAAAAAAATGTACTATGGAGACTGAGATGAAAGGCGAGAACTGTTGAAATGTTAATTTTACTGTCTGCTGTTGAGGTCTGTTACCTTTTTTGTATTTTTTTTTCTTACTCCCAGTAGCTCAGTTCTGTTTTATGAATGTTGTGGTATTTGAGTTGTTTGAAGTTTTGAAACTTGGAGCATGACTTTGACTTAGGAAAACACAATGCCACATGGTGTGTGACATGCTGATGGATAGTCTTTGTTCCATATGATTCATGCTTTTTCTAATTCCAGCTCGTTTCTTGATGATAAAAGTAAAACTTAAAGGTAAGGAGACTGTAACAATTGTGACACAGAATAATTAGAGATAAAATAATGCTCTTTAGTAATTTTCCAAGTAATAATTTAATGAGCAATAAATATTAAGCTTTTGTTGTTTTTTTTCCTACATAGACCGTGGACACTTAAAACAAATACTGGGGGTGTTGCACGGTTACAGAACATTTATTTGCATTGCTCTGAAACAGTTGATGCTTTAAAATAGAATACTACTGTGCTTCAAAAAGCAGTTGGCAAATGGGATGGACTAAATGCCTCAGGCTGGGTCTTCAGGCTCCTGCTCCTTTCCTCTTGTTCTCCAGTGATAGCTGACCAGTAGAAAAGCCCACAAAACGTTATGCTTACTACAGTTTGTAACAGCCTTAGGTCTGATCTAAATGATTTGATTGGCTTTTGATCCAACACAGGATACAGGTGAGGTAATCCTGGATAGTGATAGTACAAGGGGATGCAATTAATGCATTGTGAAGTGGAATTCCTTTGCCTCTCATAGTTCTGTGAACAGCTAGATACACCTGGTATCTGACTGGTCTGTGTTGTTTGTTGTTTTTTTTTTCCCCTCTGATCAACTGTTTTCAACATAGTGCATTGTTCCAAGACAATCATCTCTTACCACATCACTTTTTGTATTTTTTGTATTAATTAAGTTTCCTAAAACTTATATTCTTTATAATTTATTGCACTGCAGTTTCATACTTTCAGAGAGCACAGTATGACTTATATGCAGACTTGTGCTATTAATGGCTAATGCGCTGATATTATAAATACTTAATGAGTGCTTATCATTGCCTTACATTTGATGTTCCTGATTCTTTAGGAATACAATTATTATCTGCTTTCTCTCTCTCTCTTTTTATGAGATTTAGGTGCAAGTTGCCATGTTTTCCATAAGATGATCACATGTATTTGGAAAATGCCAAAAGTTTATAGGGGAGAAGCTTAAACTTTACCATTGATTTAATTTAACGTGACTTGATTTAACTTGCTTTCATTTGGAAAACAAAACTGAATTTTATGGAAAAAAACCCTCACAGAATTTAAACCTTCCAACTGGAAAGCTCCTATTCCAGTTCTTTTGACCTCTAACTCTTTACAAAAAATACAGAGGGAGAGATTTGTGATTATCCTCCTGAGTCTAAACTAAGAAACTAGGTAACCTCTGTGTGTGCTGCATGTGTTTTCGGGAAAGAAATTTTGTCCTTCTTCTACATCATAAAGAGGGAAAGAAGAAGTGAAAAACTATTTGATTTGTTTTTCACCTTTGGGATGAATACAATTAATTCCTAAGGAGATTTAGTCCTTTCTCATGGTGGCTACAGTGTCTGAAGGAATGCTGTATATAATGTCCATGAAACAGTGTGGAGAACTGTCATGTTCTAAAATGTATCCTGAACCTTTTAAAGGTGTACATGTTTGGGCCATGACTGTAAACCAAGTGTATTTAACAAGTTGTTGTAAAAACAAATTTTTAGCAGGACTTCAGGAATCTAAATTGTTCTTTTGGTTCTTTGACTTTAGAGAAGAAGATTTTGGGGAGAAATGGGCACAGCCTGGTGGGTTTTTTTTTGTTGTTTGTTTGTTTTTTGGTTGTTTTTTTTTTCTGTTTGTTGTTTCTGAGAATGCAACGTATTTTATTTTATTCCTGTTTGTATGGGCAATAGTAATGACATTACTGCTTTCCTTTTACACACTTGAGGTTTTTTTCCATGTGTTTTATTTTTTTATTTTGCCATAGCTTAAGTGCTAGGGCTGAAAAGTGGGGCAAAATATTCCTTTTATCTTTTAAACACTGATTGCAGTCATTTTTCCTAATCTGTTTCCATAGTTTGTTTCTACTTGTTTCCTAGAGGCAGTATGGTGTGATTGTTCTGCCACAGTTCATACTCGCTATTACAAATTTTGCACAGTTTTCAGGTCAAGTCTTTTAATATCTATTGTTAATAAAAGCAGCAGAGTTCTCCAGTATAGGCAGAAGTTTTATAAGTGTATGGCAGTGTAAGGGGGGGTATCTGGATGGAGTTGGATGTTTGATCTCCAAAGGTTTTCCATTGGGATGAATATCCTTCACTTTGCATGTAAGCCTTTTGAAACACTGTCTACACACTTGTTAAAAATATTATTTTATGTTAAACACTTCTGTACATTGGTGTGCTTTCCCCTCTCCTTTATGTTTTCTCATTCACAACCACAAATTCAAACTACTTAACAAGAAGTGTGCTTCTTCCAAGTAATCCTACAGGGCTCCGTGAGTGTCAGCTCCTATACTTAAGTTTATTGTAGTGAAGTTAGGGTAGAAACTAGGAAGGTGCTAGATAGCCCATGTCCTGAGAAGTTTCAGTGCATGGGTTGCAGATGAAGAAAGAAAAGGTAGGACATACAGGTGGATGGAGAATGGTGGGCCTGCATTTTCAGTGCTGGGGGCCATTTCCATGAGCAGGCTTTGGGCTTCACCAAGCTGTGAGAGGGACATTTGTCTGTGGTTGGATGGCCCAACACTGCTTGTCTTGCAGGGATGGACCTGGCTAAGTCTCTTTGGCTCTACCGTTTCTAACAAATCTAACAAGCCTGGGGTCTGTTCACCACCTCAGGAGTAAAATGACACAGTGTCTTCTGTCCTGATCTCTGCACAGCCCTTTCCCAGACAGGGAGGCTTCCACCATACTGCATATTGAAAGCAGTCCCTTTTTTTCCCTTTTTCCTTTGTTCGCTGAAATTTAAGGGAGCTGATCTTGCTGCTGCTGCTTCTGCAGCTTGTTCTGATCGTTTAGCCCTTGTCTGGGTTTCCCCTGTGTATTTCCTTCTTTTTCATGCTAAAGAACCCTGAAGGGGTCTCTCCTCTGTAATTCTCAGTTGGAAGGAAAGACCTGTAGGCTGCACTGCCTTGTTTGGGCTTCACTCGTGGTCTCCCCCTGCAAGAGCCCCTGCTTGGCATCACTGCTCCAGCTCCTGCTGCCTCCTCACCTCAGGAGCTGTGGCTGCATGCAGAAACACCTGAGGAAACTACAAATACTTCAGTATTTACTGAGTCCTGGCCTTGTTATTCTAACTAATGCAAACTCTTACTTCTATTAATTATTTTCATATACATTTGTATCTTGACATGATCTCGCGTCAGTGAAATGAGGATCATACATATTCATTTATTCTTTGAAACTATGGAAACAGTCTGGCTTTTAGATCTATTTGCCATGTTATTTAGTTTGCCCAGCGCAGATAATGTGTGTGTTGGTCAGGGCTTTGTTTTACTTAAGAAACGAGAATCGGTCTGTTGTAGACCACGTCCTCGTATCATAGAATCATAGAATAATCTCTTACAAAGGAGCCTGGTTGAAATGCATTTTGTTATGATTTATTTTTAATTCAGACACTTTCTCACTGGATTGAGCATTTAATGACTCGATCCCAATATTACATCTGTAATCAGCCCTAAATAGAGTAATTAAAGATCCATCGTAGTCTTGCTAGCCAGGCTGCAAATGGCTTAATGCTGGGAGCCTCAGCTGCTGCTGCCATCTACAGGTGGCGTAAAGGAAAATGAAGCAGGTTGAGTACTTCATGCATGTTGTAGAGCCCATCACATCACATGCCGCAGCTCAGAGGAGGAAACCAAAACAGGGATCCTACCCCGTAGGTAAAGAATTTTGATTTTGAACCATCCTCTTTATATCTGGGGCTAGATTTTTATTTTCATAGGTGCACACATATGTGTGCAATTGATCACTGCCTTGCTATGAATTTTGGTGTCGAACTTCAGTTGAAATAAAATCTCCTCAGTAGACGCAGTTTCATGTGTGAAAAAGTGTTGAATGCTGAGCTAAAGAAAAGTTTGGAAAAATGAAATTAGCTCATGGGTACTTTATTTATTTATTTTTTCACATACTTGCAAGCATTTTGCATGGCTCTGTTGTGTCCAAGATAGACTGAACTAGGTCGGTGCAACTTGTATTGTTACTCAGCAGCAGATGTATATGCTGGATATTGGTTGTTGCAAACAATTGAAATATTCACTCGTTGCTGTTTAGATCAACTATGTTTCTGAAGTTTGTGTTTCATTGTACTTAGAAACAGAAGAAAACTAAAGTGGGCATGCAGTAGGTCAGGAAGCTGTGTTTAAATCATATGACACAATGTGAAGACCTACAAGCCTCAGGCCAAAGTAAATGGAGTAGGAAGATGGAAATGAAGATTTGTAGAAACGTAATCACTAATTTCAGGAAATTACAATTTTGAGTTAATTGATGCTCTTAACTCCTCCTTTATGCAAAATATGGCCAAATATTTTTATGTATGCTTTGTCCTATTTTAATTACGGTTGAGAAATTTTAAAAAAATAAGTCTCAGCAAGCACAGTGAAGAATAAACCCAAAGGCCCCAATTTCATTGGGATCTGTGGATTCATACCTTTTTGCAGGACATTCCTCAGCACACTTCTCTCTGCAAGAAAGTGTTGTATCTAGCTCAAGGCCTGTCACTCTGCTGCCTGACATTCACTGCTGAAGATTCAACTATAAAAGACCTAATTGACCCAACTTGCACTGGGTGAGAACTACTGAACTTGTGTTTTTAATCTTCCATAAGGTCTTTCTTTAAAGCAATAATTTCTGTGTTTTCGTTGCTTGTCCTCAGCATTTTCCAATTTACTACAAACTTTCAATTTTGGTGCTGGTATTCACATTAATTTCCAGATCATTAAAGGTGTTAGATAAGACTTCTACGAAGTGAATGTTGTGATATGTCAGTGAACTTCTTTTCTGTCCTTTTCTTTCTATTAATTATCATTAGTCTGGTTGTTCTTATCCGGTCATACTCTGATCAGTGTGAGTCCTAGTATGCATAACATTTTGCAGTAGGTTAAGATGCTACAAAATCATTATTTCAGTAAATTAAACATTTTTGCTGAATCATAATTTTTAGTCTCTGTAATATCTTTGATAATTTCACACTATTTTAAGTTCAGTTATATTGTTAGCATTCTGTTTTTGATTATGAGAGGTAGCTTATGGAAGGATCATTTCGGTTACTTGTTACTGAAATACAAGCTTGAGTTGTTTGATTTTTTTGCATAAATTAGGGTATTGTGGTGTGAGGTATTATTTTGTTACTGAGCAGATATTTGGGTAGGTGAGTACAATGCCCTTAGTTTCAATGAAATATTATTATTCTCAGAACATTTTTAGTTTTCCTACCTGGTTTTCTGGTACTCAGTAGATACTCATTTTCATTTTCAAATCATTCTACTTCCTTACTCAGAGATCACCGCTACAAAATTTTACTGTGCCTATTTCTTATTTTATTATGTATGCTTAAATTTTCAAATTACATTCTTTGCAATGTAAATATGATACTTTTAGTGGATAGTGTTAGAGGCTATGCCTTCTCTTACTCCGCACGAGATGGAGAGGTACAACTTAGTATTATCTGACCTGGTCTTTAATTCCTTGTGAGTGAGTATCTGGAATGGCTGTACATCAGTGTGAATCATAGCCAGGTCATCGTGGAATCCCACAACCACTGTACAGTGGCTTCATCTTTGTCTCAGGATAATGGTGACGCTGGAGCTAGGATTGCAGGACAGTGTAATAGGCAATCACTTTTTCAATAGAAAGGCAGTTTTTTTATTCAAGCTGAAGCCATTGCTCACAGATTTTCTTCATCTGAGTAGCAAATCAGTTAAAATCAGTCAAAATTAGAGATGGGAGTGAGTACTGAAGTTTAAAAATGCTGCTCTACCCACAGGTATTTTGAATCAATTCCAGTTCTTAACAAGGAAGTGTTTTTTTCTTGTCAGAGTTCCTCTAGAGTCATACTGCAGTCATTGGATCTTCAAGCGATGAAGTGAAGAACTTTCTGTTTATCTCACACTTTTAACCTTCCTTTTGAGAACTTGAATAGAAGACGACTCTTGGACTTCAGTGTATAAGACATATTTTAATGTTAAGGTTATCTGTATTATCTTTTAAACTTTCCCAGTGTACTGTAGATGTGTGAGCTGGACACAGAATTCTGCAATGGTTATATTGCGTTGGGATTTAAAAAAGCATAACCTTCCTTTTCTAATTCTTTATGCGGTCAGGGGTCTTTGCCCATTTGACTAGTGTGCCATGGGACTTCACTGTGAATTGTAACTTCAAGTCTGTCATTATTTCTGAGATACCATGCTTCATCCTCTGAATTCGGCTTCTTTCTTAGTTGCTACAAGTGCAACTTTATGCATTCAATTCAATTTCCTTATTTAGCATGTTGTCAGAGATTTGGATCGTGTCATTTTAGCAACTGGCTCTCCTCATTATAATTTGCTGTGTTGTCTGCAAACGTCATCAGTAATGAATTTGCATTTTCTTGGAGGTCGTTGATTAAAAACTGTGACAGTACAGGACTGGTAACCTATCATGGCAGGTCTCATCCAAATACCCTTAATGTAACTCCCTGTTTGCAGTTACATTCTGAGACTTACTGATTTGCCTGTTTCTAATCCATTCTAATCCACAACATATTTTTGATGTTAATTTTGTATCATTCTTGCTTTGAAGTCCAGAAGTGGTGCTCTGCAAGCTAACACACAGAAAATATTTTTCACTGAAGTCAAGTGGGACGGTTTGCTTAAAACCAGGTGTAAGTAAAAGATCTCTGTAGATAACAGGACTCAATATTTCATGTGAACACATGGTGATGAGTTCTTAGTGCTATAAGCAAAGTTCTCTAAAAATTCGTACCTTTGAGAAGCATGATACTGTATTGATACATGATATAAAAAGGAGGCAGTCTGTTTTTAGAGAAAATTGTTTAGGATGTTACTTTTAAAGATTTTTTTTTAATTAGAAAGAGATTTTCTACATTTGAATAATTTGATTACTAAAGACTGCATTGAAGGCATGTAATAAAATTGGCATATGTACTGCACAACTTTAAAAATAATATCTAAATGATAGTGATCACACTATATAGTTACATTTCTTTATGAGTTACATGTCATAAGAAGTAGTGGAGAAGTTTACAGACGCTATTAATATTCTGCCTTTGAATTGAAGTTCACAGTAAAGTTCAGCTTCTGTTTTTTATTACTATTATTTTATAATACAGATTTTTTTTTGTTGTTATTTTATCGTATTTTCTTTTAAAAAGATGTTCTGTAGTATGGAAACTTGTGGCAAAATACATGGCTAGAAAATGTGCAGTTTTGTTTCCTGGTGTATGTGGTATTTATAAATCCTGGTAGGCTTTTGCTTCGGTACTGATACAGGATTTATATAAAAGCAGCTCTATTCTTAGCTCATATTTAATTCTCTGTATTGAGCTGTGGTACTGTGCATTATTTCAACTCCGTGTAGTGTTTCAAGTGTAAGCCAGAGTTTATTGCCAGGTGGCATGAATGAGGCGTATAAACATTTTATGGACAACAGATGCAGATGAATGTAGGAATTTATCTCATGCACTGAATGCTTATTTGGCCAAGAGATACAATCGTTACTAATTCCTCCGTGCTGACTGACGTAGGACAATCAAAATCAAATAAATTGCTACGGAAGTAATTCGTACAATGAGAGAATAATCATAACTTCCAATGTGTAGAATACAAAGTTACTTAAAAGCATTTCAATGAGTAAATAGTAAAGTGAGGTTAGCAGGAGAAAAGACGTCAAAAACTCCTGTTTGGTCTCCTAGTCAGTTACTATAGCAGTTTTTTTGTATTTATGTTCGTATTTATATTTTCTGATCTTATATTTTTATTTTTATTTATGGGTTATACCAGCCGCATGAGATTTTCAAAATACTGTTATCTTAGAGGTGAAATTCATACGTAATACAGATGTGCATAGAGCTGGCCACTTGTCCTCCTCTGTTTTTGAGAGCAAGATCGAAAATGTAACCTATTTTGCTTGGATATCCTTTCCCCCCAAATACTCTCCCCAGATAAAACAAACCTGCTGCAGTCCTTGGATTTCTAACATAGTTGCCCAAAGCCTGAGACTCAGCTCAATTACAACGATCGTATTGCAGCCACCGAAGTCCACAGGCTTGCGTCAGAATCAATGAGAGGAGAATCAAGTCCATAAAGTACCTCGCCTGCATTGTCTGGTGTTTGTTTCTTCCACTGCGGCTTTTCTTAGATAAAGCTGAGGGAAACAGATGAGTATCACTTTCGAAGGATAGAAATTAAATAATATGTTGTGACACGTGTTGTTGGAATAGAACGTTGTGACACAGAGTGCACAGCCGTGGTCATTCTTGTAAGGAGTTGTGCTAGTAAAATAGTTTAAAAATTCTGCTTAACTCTACATCGTCTGTTCGAGTGGGCTTAATATAATATTTTTGAAACTAGATTGCTTGCCTTTTCTTTTTCTTTTTAGATTTCTGTAAAAACAAACTAAAGCGAAATTCGATAAACCTCAGCTCTGAAATTATTTTTAAACAAAGTTGTGCTGGTGACAGCTTATTTTCTTAAGTAAGCAGATTCCATATGTGGTATTAAGTAAATCATTTTGTGATTTGATAATGGTGTATTGGGGTGAGACATCCTGTAATGTAACTATGTCTGAAGTTATTTACTGTTTTTCCGCTGCCAAATTGTGATTGTTTAGTCTGCTAACACTTGTACTAAAGACTTTTTCTGGGTAGTGGTTAGCAGTTGTTTTCAAAGCAAATGTTAAATGTAAGGAGAGATTCCTTTTAAAAAAAATCCTGTTCTGGCAGAGGAACTTGATTTGTGTTCTTGTTCAGTGTTCCTTTACTGTTTTTAGTATGGCTGTTGAAATCTATACCTTATATGATCTCATTGTACTGCCTGCATTTCATTAATGAGTGACTCTGTTTAGGGCTTGGGGAGTGAAATATTTTTCATATGACACTACCCAATATGAGTGCAGCGCACCAGCTGCAAAAACCACAGACCATCTGATTTTGTGGCTTTTGAGGGTGTGAAAAGTTCAATTGCATATACTAGGGTTTATATCTGCATATTATACCATATGGAAAGGGAACTACTGTAGACCTTAAAAAAAAAAAAAAAAAAAAAAAAGGGAAAAAGAAGAAAAATTGTTTAGCCATGGTTCAAATGAAGATAAAATATATAATTTACAATCTACCTGAATAAATATTACTGTAAGGCAGTAAAATAGTTTTTTTTTTGAAAGAATATAATATTATGTGTTGCAAATCCTGCTACAGATTATGTAGTGTATTTTTTTTAAAGAAAGATGGCAAATGTGGAAGTTGTAAAACAAGCAAATAAGTGTGTCCTCATGGTGATTTAAGCTTAATTTGCTTACGAAAGCAGTGCTTACTTCATCCAGTGAGGTGTTACCAATACTGAAATATATTTACTATTCCATATGCATATTCCTCCTTTCATTGTCTAGAAAGAGAGAAAAGGTTTGGGTGGGCACTGCGGAGATTAACCTGAATCAAGCACAAAAAGCTTTCTATAATTATGTTTCAGTCATAATTTGGAAAGATTTAATGTAGGTTTTATTTTAGTAAGCCAAAATGTGGACAGTCGTGCTAGTTGTCACTGTTCTGTGGTTTATTCTTCTGTAGAATCAAAGTAAAAACAACTATCAGTGGGTCTGTGAAATAGTATAATTTGTCAGGAACATTTGCAAATAGTTTAAGAAGGGTTTTTTGAATGACTGAGGGAAAGAAATCAAAAGAAATGGAAAGTATCTCAACAGTCTTAAATTCTAAACTATTTTTTGTGTGTGCTCTTAATTACTTTGAAAGAGCTTTTAATCAGCACAACTGCTTTCAAAAGTAACTGCTTAGCTTTTGTGTAAAGCCCTAACAAGGAAAAAAAAAAAACAACAGTGCTCTGTCTGAGAATTGATAATCTGGTAGTCACCAAATTTTGTGTTACGTTAGCACATAAAGTTAGCACAGCAGTTTGCAGCTTCTGTAAATCAAACTTCAGTTCTGGGTTAATTTGATGAATGTGTGTGTGTGTTTTATGCAGTTGGCATGCTTGAGACATAAGAAAGGAAAAAGTTAAGATTGTTGTAATGTTTGCTATATAGAAGGACTCTGCTTGACTCGTAAGCACATGGTAAGGTTTTATTCACAAGAGTGCCTGCAGTTTTGAGAAGCATTCCAAACTGTTCTCCGAAAATAATAAGAGAAGCAAACAGTAGAAACTGAAACCTGTCGATGAGAACCCCCAGTAAAAACCCCAACTTCAAACTCTGCTTCTCGGGTCATTCATTCAAGGGACAAAATAAATTTCACAACTTATATCCTAAACCAGACAGTTCTGAGTAAGAAGTCTCAAATAGCACACATAATAGCAAACCACTGTATGACAAAGTCCAAATTCAAATTTTATCTGAACACGCAGTCTCAAAGATGAACAGTTTTGTAAAATGCCATTGCTTTCTGTGAAAAAAGCATAAACATGAAATGGGGCTAAATTTGTCATGTATTTCCTTCACCGTGACTCATCCTTCCAGCTCTATACATAGTTCTGCCATGACTTAGAAAGTGCTTTTTTTGTTGACAATAAGTCTCAACAACAGGTCTCTCTGAACCACTGTCGAATGCCGCTTAATGGCTCGCAGTGGAGCAGCTATTCAGAGTGCGGTTATGAGAACCATGACTGAGGGTTGATTCCACTCATAATGAGGATCAGATGTAAGAGTAAGCGTATGAGCATTGTAGCAATACGTACTGCCAACTGAGAAAGAAGGAAAACAGAGAGGAAAGCTTTTAGCTCTTGTGGTTTCAGTTGAAAAATGTTGTGATATTTAAATAGTTTCATTAAATCACAAGTTGGCCACCTCAAATTTTGATATTTGGCTTTTATCTATCAGGAGGGTTTTTTTTTTTTTTTTTTTTTTTTAAATTACGTGCTCTCTATTCTTTTTATCTCCTTTTTGGACTCTGAACCTTTCAGGGATTTAGCTTTTAAATTTTTAATCTGCACCCATGAGAACTCTATATTCAAAAAGAAAAAGAATGGGGATGCTTGTAAATTTTTTTTTATTTCAACAGCTGAAGCTTTAGGGAAAATATCACAAATGGGGCAATTTGAAATAAAGCCCTACGTATCGTGGTCATATTTATGGTATGAAAAGTAAGATCTGTATGAGTTTATGCACACCAGCAGGTGAAATGGCCTGGCTACTGAAAACGATGGGAATCTTCTCCAGTCAAATTCAGTGAAGCCGCAGTTTTATTCTTTTCTTAATCTTTTTACTGTTAAATTCAGACGTAATCTGCTTGTCTTAGTTTCTCTTACTCTGTACTTGAGAATAGGAGTATTTTCTCCATTTCATCAGTGGTACGTCAGCTTAGGAGAGAGAGAGGCTGGGCTATCAGTTCCCAAAGCAGCAGCGTGGTTGTGACAACGTTACGTAATCAAACTTATCCTCCCTTTTTACATACAGAAGCTCGGGAAGATGAAGTCCATCAATTGAGACTCGAAAAAAGCAATCGGTGTGTGAGATACGGAAGGACAAACAAGATGCTTGTAACAAAAGTGTAATTACAGATGGCACTTAAAATGAACTGTTATTCTTACCTTGATGAAATCCTTATCTGATGATATTACAGGAACTTTGCAGCTAAGGATGACTCTATCATTTATTTAAATTTATATTGTTACTCCAAAGTAATTTTTACCACAGATTGGGTCTCTGTGGATTCAGAAAAGCATTCTGAATTTTTGATCCTATTGTGTGCTAAGAGTACTGACATAGCACACAATTTCAGTTTTATGTAGCCTTTAGGAGTAATGTGGAAAACAAAAACACTTCAGTAAAGGGGGACACAGTGCTCATAGGATTATGCAGCCATTTTGAATTTATGCAAATATAAGTAATAACTTTTAAGGATTTCTGTATGCTCACTTCAGTTGAAAGTTGAGTAATTATGAGAATTATGAATGTAATTTTTTTGTTCTTTGCCTACTTTTTACCACTTATTCCTTAGTATTTTCATGCTCTATACTTAAAAATTTTACTTACTAAGTAAATAATAGGAAAAGTCAATTTTTTTTAAAGCATGAATAACGTTGTAGTATTAGACCTTCATGGAGCTCATCTAAAAGCAATAGCATTTGATTGTATCTTTTGTTAAAAAATGGAATCCTTTTGTTGAAAACACTCTATTGTGCCTTTCAATTTCTTTTTTAATAAAAAACATGAAAGAAATAAGTAAATTAGGATCCCTCCTAGTAGTGTAAAGTACAATTAATTATAAATAATATTTCTGGTAGAATACATCATACTAATACAAACTCCAATTCTGAGTTCTGTTTCTGAATGGTCAAAGGACAGCAAGTAGTTACTCTACAAATACATGTCAGTAATTTGTTTGCACTTTGCTATCCACTTTCCTGATTTAATACCAAATACATCTAAAATAGCAGGTTCACTATTTTCAAGTTAGCATATCATATGTGCAAATCAAACTCTACTTGTTGAAGTCAGTGCTTTCCTTCGAATAATTTATTTTATGAAACTAATGCTGCATTAAATTGTAGATGACCTTATCTTTATGAGCAAATCTTTCTTTCTCACGTGTCAATATTCTAGTATGACTTTAGCATGGGTTGTTTTGATTTGTGATCAGATGTTCTTTACTTTCACAAGCATCCCATCCCTCTGTTCTTTGCAGGGGCATTGGACTAGGTGGTCTTGAGAGGTTCCTTGCAGCTGGAATGATTCTGTGATCTTTGTTCTAGGAGGATAAAACAAAGTCAAAAGAAACATCCATACAGTTTCCTAACTTGTTATTTCTTTCCAGGTGCAATATTTAATTTGATACAGTTTTAGATAATTTTGTGATAATCAGTTCAGTTTTGGGTTGCATCAGGAGTGCATTTTGGGTGAGCATCCTCTGATCATCCCCACTGGTGGGTTTGCACTACAGAGACTTTAAATAAACATGAACTGATGGAAGCTCTCCAGGGCACATGCAAAGCTCTCCATCCTCTTCATACAAGCCATTGAGCCAAACTGAAGTAAAATCCATCAGAGGATATGTAACTATGATTCAGTCATTGACACAGTTGATCAAATCATACGGTATTCTACAGGACTCCTTACTTAATTCAGAATGCATAGTGTTATATAGCATTTAGTAAGCTAACTAGTATTTTATTTCAGTTTCAGAATTGCATGCTTGTTTCCCTTGGTTATGGTATATCCTTCAGAGCATTCTGTTGAGCTTTTCTACACTACAGCTCACTGAGGTTTGTCCTTCCCACACTTTTCCAGAGTCATTGTCACAGTCATGTGATACACTGATTTTATCCCTGTTCTACAAAAGGAGAACGAAGACACAGGCATCTGTGGTGTAATTTTTATGGAGTGCTCAGTGTTTCACAAACTTTGCCCAGAATGCTGCTTTCACTGACATTCTGTCATGTCAAGCACATCAGACTGATGATTAGACCCATGAAAAAGAGAAGCATAAATTTATGTCAGTCTGTGGATCAGTTTTAACGTGTTGGTATTGTTTAACTCTCAGTTATAACCCAAGATCTGATTCTGAGTGGTCATTAGTCATATCTGTGGCTGTCATCATGTAGATGAAGTTGGGATAGCATTCTGTGTCTACTTATCACCTTATGCTTATCTGTATCGAAAATGATTCTCTCTTTTCCTGTCTGGATTTTCAGGTTTGTTGTGTCCAGTGTCAGAATCTGCAGGACTTAATCTTAAAAACTCCAACAGTCTAATCCAACTTAATTTTATTCATCTTACTGAGACTTTACTTATCCCTACATTTTATTTTCTGTCTTTTCTCCAACTATTTGTTCATACTATAATCTTCTCTTCTGTCTTATGGAACTCAAATTTATTCTAGCCTTTAGTAAAGGTTGTAGTTCAGTGCTGTTTGACAGTATCACTCAGATCAATGATTTAACTGGTAAGTCAGTAGGCATTTTCTTTTGGCTGATCTGGATGCTCTGATGCCTCCTCTAATATGAACTGAGTAGTTCTACTCTGACTGTAAGTCAGAGTCTGTAAGTAAAGCTGGTGCTTCCAGCTTTACTTAACTCTCTTGAATAATGGCAGTTCCTTGTAGATTCCTAAATGTAGCTGTCTTTATTTTGACTTTGCTTCCATTTTATTTATTATTCAGGAGCTGTGACGTGGAGAAATATTTTTTAGATAAAGTACTCCATAGTACTTTATTTCAAGCAAAGAATGAGTGTGTGCAGACTTCTGTTTTTCAGAATTGAATCAACTTTGTATAGACTTTCCGGTTTGTGTGGATTTTCCTGTGCTAATTTGTCTGATGGCATGATGAGAATAGGTGAACTTGGTACACATGTTTATATAAAATGATGCTAGGATATATTATGTATTTATATTGCAGTGGAGTTGGATCTTTCCACAAAATTCTTAGCAGTCGTGGTCATGGATGAACTAAAATTTTAAAATGTTCCAGCTGAATTGAAATGCGTTATTTTGTTGACAGAATTAAAACAAATACTGAGTTTGAACTCAATTATAAAATGTTTTCCGTGACCCTCAAATGTCTAATTTATTTTCTTTCAAAATTCTGAAAAAGATAAATTAATTGGTACACTTAATAGTTAAAGGTGGACAGGGGCTAGTAACTAACTTCACCTCAGAAACAAAGGTAACTTTTAAAGACTTTTGTCTGCCTGGGAATTACATCTCTTTGCCAAATAGCACAACTGAACAGAAAGCTGCTTCTTGCCTCTTCACATTTTAACAGCTTTTGAACTCTACTAAATTAATATATAACTATTTGGATTTATCCTTTAATATTTATCCTTGGACTGATAGAGATAACAAAATTACTGCTTAAACTTTAAGGTATGAATGATAGATGAATAAATGGACAAGGAATAGATGAATAAATATTAAGTAAATAACACAGGAATCCTGAAAAGGAAGACAAATAGTGAAGCCTTGCAGAAGGAGGACAATTTGTCAGAAAAGGGATCGGAATTGGACTGCATAAGACTTAGCATGGGATTTGTTTCCCTTCACCTAAGGTGCCCAAAGTGTAGATATCTAGAGCTGAGAACATCACCTGGACTGCTGTTACAGTCAGTGGGAAGAAACAGACAACTACAGGGAAATGTGTAAATTGGCTTCAGTGGATCAGGTTGTTCAAGTACTTATAGGTCTTTAAACTAGGTGACTATTGCAGACATGATAGCCTGGAATGTTACCTCTTAGCCTCTAAAGCAAAAAAGCAAAATTTCTTGAAGGAGATTATTATTGTTTTTATTATCATTTTATTAATCATTTTTCACTTTGTAACTGTTGTGAATGTGTAGGTATTTTGTTGGCATATTCTCATTTAGGCTAGATTTTTTTTAAAAATTGATGCATAGTTTATTCGAAAAATTACAGAAAACATACTAAACCTGAATCATTGGTTTAAAAGGAACACAGAGGTGCTCAAATAATTTAGCTTTCCATCTTTACTCTTGTATTAGAACTATGTTTCATATCCAATTAAAAAAGGAAATGGAAAATGTATTTAGATGCATAGTGGCATATAGGTGGGGTTTATTGATTGAGCTAATTTGTGTCGAGAATAGTAGGTTAATCTTATTTGCCATGCTTATAATGCTTTTAAATCAGAAAATAATTGCTTAATTTTATATTACGTTTTGATTAAAGCTCCTGTGTGATCTTTAGATTTCCATAGTCTAGCCTTTTACACAGAAAATAATCATTTATTCTGGATTTTGGAATGAAGGTTTCCAACACATGGATACAGCGTGCTGAGTATGATTTTTAATGAGTAAGTTTTCGCATTTGAAAATATTATTTTACTCTTTTCTTTAAGATGTTTTTACAATTTGTTTACAGAGCAAAAGCAAATGGTACCTTTACTTCCAGTGTGAGAATTTGAAATAAATGATGAAAGCCTTTATGAATGTTTGCTTTTTAGAATAACTTGAAACTATACAAATCAGTGCTCTAGAAAGAGTCTTTTTCTTGCTACTGTTTCTCTTTTTAAGGAAAAATGAAATTACTGACAAATGTGAATCCCTTTATCAATGTCAGGATGTTGAGTTACATGCAAAATAGGTTTGTTTTTCAAAGTGTGTACAGTATACCTGTACTTTAAGTACTCAAATGCTCTGATAATATATGGTTAATATAGAATCCTAAAATATCCTGAGTTCGGAGGGACACGCAAGGATCAGTGAGCTCAAGTTCTGATGATTCTCCCGTTATGGTCAAAGAAAATCCACATTTTTAAACAAATTTTATCTCTCCACAAGTTGTATTAACAAACAATTTCAGTCTGATTGAAGAATTGAATAAAGAACACACAAAAGATCTGTTCGCTGAACATTTTTGTGTAACAGCCAAGGATGTATAAGGGCTGCTCTGAAAACAGCGCCTCCTTTTTAATTACCTATTATTTATTAATTATTGTTGTTATTGTCCCACAACGTATCTGTTGTGGTTTCCATGGAAATAAAAAGCAGGCATTACTTTCAGAGCAACATGTATAAATATAGTATGATAGAATTAACACAATATGATAGAAAAAAAAGAAACATTTGAGAAAATGACTGCAATAAAAATACAAACTAACACAGCTGAAAATAACTTTAAATCAAAGTTAAACTGTACTGGATCACCATTTATCAAAGAATAAAGATCCACGTACTTTCTGTTAACAAAAATTGGAACATATCAGGGTATTCCCCTTTTAAAAAGGCAACTGAGAAGTCAGATTTACTGATATCACAGTAAACATCCAGACAATACACACAAAAACTACCAAGTGTGGTTTGCCTTTCTCTTAAGGAGAAGATGACATTCCCAGTTGTCAGTGTTCCCCCACTTGCCATACTTGTACTACAAAAAGCTATGTAATTTGGTGATGTTGAAACTGAAAATGTAACTGCAAGTATTTCTGAAAGTGGAAGACAAAATCTCCCATTGGCTGTAACTCAAATACAAAGTTTGGAAACAGTTATGGGCCTTTATCTTTTACAATCTAAAATTACAATGATTTTTTCTTGTTAAAATAGAGCAACTAATAAAAAATCAAGGTGGCTGATAAGAACAAGCAAGACTCTAGGTCTGAATGTTCATCTGAGGACAAGAGTACCTGACTTCTGGTTTCCACCTCAAGGACTGCTGAGGCAGAAGCTGAAATTAGCTTTTAATGACTGTGTAACAGTATTAATTAATTATATTATATTATGCAAATTGACCCATAATCCTCTTTCCATTTCATGAACAGTTAGCAGTACAGATGTGTATGTTGGCGCCATCTCTGCTGAGTTTGCTTCTTCATAAATCTAAGTGAAGGAATGCTTGGTTAGATAGAAATGAAACACCAACCTAAGCCAGCGCAGTGAAGTTTTGAGTTTTGACCAGTTTTGTTAATGGGATGGGAGAGCATAGAGCCGGTAAGAACAGTGGCACAGTGGGTTATCCACGAACCGAAGCTTTGCAGTCTCAGATGCTCAGAATTTAGTCATCTGACTTCCAGCTGCAGTACAGACATTCAGCAACCATCAACAAATGTCAGTGGGTGCCATTTTTTCCTCATGAAGGAATTCATTGACACACTTTTGCTTCACACGCACTTCCATGTCATACCCATTTTGTCAGAGTGCCCCTCTGCTACCGTGTGTCACACGGCAGCAACAGGTGATGGAACAGTGGTGGGCAGGTTCAACCACTACTGCCATACCAACGTCTGCCTCTGACCTTGTCAGCCAGCATATTGAAACAGGAGATGTTACTTTTGGAGCACCCTTCATATTGTAGTGCTTACATCATGCCTTTATTTTGTTAATTATGCTTTTTGACGTTAGAACTCTATAAAGGAAGCACTTTATACTTACTCTGTATTAAGTATGAACCATTTGAGTTACAAAGCATCCAAGCTGAATTGGAAAGAAATGAGAAAAGTATTTTCCCTTTCCAAAGGATTTAAAAACTCTGAAAAATTCTGAAAGATTAACGCTTCAATGAAATCTGAGTCTAATTTCATATTTGGTGATTCCTAATGATGGCTGGTTTGACTTATTTTTTTTTCCGAAAATCAAAATTTATTTAAAACAGCTGTTTTTAATTTATGTAAATATCATATAGTGAGTCTGCACTTAAAAGTGGGTCATTTTAATTCCTGTGAAATCTAAAAACTTTTTGAAATGCTGCTTCTTCTTTAGATTTTAAATTTGAGTTTAGTAAAATGCGTTCTTGTTGTCGTTAGGTTGTTAATCACAGTGGGTTTTCTCTCTGCTAGCACAATACATGTACACATAGTTTGGTGGTTATAAATAAACATGCTGTTCCCTTTTGAGAGCTCTAGACTAGTCCTGAATAGTTTCTGTAAAACCACAGCACTTTGTATTTAGAACCTGTTGTTAATAAAATTAAGAGACTTCAAAAACTGTAGAGATCTGTTGGGAGTTTTTCCCTATTTTTCCCTATTCTAGAAATTGTAGCTGAGAATGTCTCAGTGAGCATAATGTGATCAGTCAGGAATTTACACATCTTGGGAGAAAAAAAAGGCTAAAGGCAAAGTTCAGAATACATTCTGAAATAATTTCAGATACGGATTTCATGTGGTTAATTTGACATTTTTCAACTTTCTTTGTATAAATTTAACCATTAAAAAAAATCTCAAATTTTAATCTGTAAGTGTTTAATGAGTTTTCTCACACCGTTCTGTCATTATGTGTCTGTCTACAGTCATGCGAACGAGTACTCTCACTTCTCTGGAGGGTGTATCTCTGGCTGTCTTAGGAAGCCCTCAGGTTTATAATATCAGTTCTGTTGTACAAATCAAAAGCTAAGTTTAGCTTCTCAAACGTACACTGAAGTTTTAAAGAGGCAACTTTCGGTGAAAGAAGTTTGAGTGAAGAATGTGCCAGTGAAGCAGGAGCTCCGTGTCTACTCCGTAGTGTTTATCTTTGAGCTCTTTGCCAGCTCCGAGATACACCAGTTTTCCAAAATCACAAATGCGTATTTTAGAGAGTTTCAGCCCCTCTACAGAACTGCACAGGCTAAGTGCTTTGAAAAGCTCACCCTCTGCACTTCCCACCCCTTCCAAAAAAGACAAGGAGAAAAAAGGAAAAACACCAATGAATAAAGAATTTCTGATCGCTCACTGTTTTTGGGGTTTGCGACTTCAGCTTGTGACCTCAGCATCTGCCGAAAGTTAAACCCTCCTCCAGGCCCTGGAAGCCCCCAGAACTGCAGTCCTGTACCTGCGATGTGATTTCCTTTCCAGACCTGGCAGAATAAGATTTCCTTCAGCTTTTGAGTTCTTCTATTGAATCCTCACAGAAAGAAGAGGAAGAAAACATAGTGCTGTAATTTTGTGCAGTGTAATACAAACATGAGGAAAAATGGGTAAAAGATGAAAAGACTTCCTAAAGAAGTGGATTTTAAAAAGGATTTTCAAAAGGAATTTGAAGTACAGGTTTTGCTTGGCAGATAAGAAAAAGGGAAGGCTTAGTCAGTGAGAATATGAGTGAGGAATGTGTTTATGCGTATTCATTTTAAAATCTGCCTATCCTAATCAGCATCTACCATAAATCTATCATTTTATTTTATTTTTATTTTTTTCCTTGTTTTTGTTTGTTTTTTGTTTTTCCTG
This sequence comes from Lagopus muta, assembly GCF_023343835.1. NCBI lineage: Eukaryota > Metazoa > Chordata > Aves > Galliformes > Phasianidae > Lagopus > Lagopus muta. The sequence continues at coordinate 25,712,629 of NC_064433.1, read as the reverse complement.
AGGAGGTGATTACTGGATAGTGAGTGGGAAGTGAGATTGAAATTGAATCTTGGGATTGAAATCGAATCTCCAAACTTCCTCAACTATATAGTAGTGTTTAGTGGATTCTAAACCAAGACTGCCTTGTGCATGCATGCTTTGAATGCATGTGATTGGATTGTGGTTTTTGGAATAGGTATTCAGGAATCAAAAATCGTTCATACCAGCCTACTAAATCAATTAATCTCTAGCAGGAGAAAAAAAAAAAAAAAAAAAAAAAAAAAAAAAAAAAAAAAAAAAAAAGTTGCATTTGGATAGATTTCCTAACAAATTTTGGCATGTGTTGTGGCTTTACCAGTTACATCCTTCCCATTTTTCAGGCAGTGGCTGGGAAGTAGAAATCCCTAAACTACAATGTTCTTATGGTTTATGCTGATAAGAACAGTTCTGGGCAAATAAGACAGCCAAGTCTTTATGCTTTGTACCTATTACCAGCTGCTCTTGTTGTTTCATAGTTAGTTCATGGCCACTTTCATAATAAAAAAAATCATATGTTTCTGTGTGTTGTTTCTCTGTGAGATCATTCATCCGCTAAATAATATCCATTCTTTTTTTTTTTTCTTTGTCCTCAGATAGATCTGTTTATATTTGTATATATCCCCAGCACATCGTGCTAAGTAACAACGATGAAATTCTTCTGTTGCCAAGACTCATTCTTGTGTTTTCTTTAGGTTCTCTTAGCATTTATCCCCTCCTCCATCTGAACACAGGAAAACTAATTAAGTTTTCCTTTCTACCTTTGTAAAATATGGTTGCTTCTAAGGTTACAGTAAGAAGCGTATGTATAAAAAATCTTTCATAACCTGCGTTGCCTTTCTGAGCCCTCAGTAATGCAACTAGGCAGCCAGAGGCGTTCAGGCACAGTTGGACTGGAATAAATGGGGGTAGTCCAATCCTCTTATGGCTGCCGCTCTGAACTACTTTGCTGAAGTAAAAAAGCTGCATTCTTAAGTGTGCAGAAACTGGTAATACTGTCTAGATTTCACTACTGTTGAACTTTCCAATTGTAGATTTACTCTGAGCGCTGCCTCTTGTGGAGAAAAAATAGGTGGGATTTTTAAGCGACTGAAAAATTTCTTTTTCTTCCATTTTCTTTTTTCTCTGTGCCCTTGAGAACTTTTGGCTCTCTTTGTCAAGATTAAGTTACTGTCTGGGGGAATTTATTTGGACCTTTTAAAAGTCCATCTTATTTTTACCTGTGACAAAGAAACAGTGTGTCAAGTTTTAAACCTACGCATTTTTGCATCTGTATTTACTTGCCTGTTCTTGGTCACCATGGAACTGGAGTACGCAGGAAAGGGTCGAGTTAACCTGGGTTGTTTCTGTGTGATTACAAGTTCATAGCGTTCATCACATTGGAACCAAGCTGTTGGTGGAGGCTGGCAGGGCATGCAGCGTGTGCTCCGTCTTCTCTTTGTGAGATACAGTGCTTGGTTCTGGGTATGTTGAGATGGCCCAAGCAGTAGGGCAGGTTTTCTAGTTCTCATTTTTTAAGAAAGTACTCAGATGAAGGAAACTATTGATGTCCTGAGATTTGTCAGATGGTAAAAAATACCTAATTTGCTTGCTTTAAATACAGGTAGCCTCTCCTTGAGAACTGGTTGTCTCTATGATATCTAGTTTTTCAGCTTGTGGCAAGTTAGTTCTGAAAGTGTAGATATGTCTGTTTTTCTTTTTCGTCTTCCCTTTTGTGATGTACTGCATGACAAGTCCAGTAACTACTGCTACTAACTTCAGGTCATAGCTCAGTGTGAGTCTCAGAACCTCCTTAAAGACTCCGTGTATGCCTTGAGACTGTCACTTCCACTTGAAATGTGACATCTCTTTTAGAAAGATATCAAAGCTGCTTATAAAGATTTTAAAAAGTAGGTAATCTACCATGTATGTTAGCAGTGGGTGCTAATAGGTTATTTATTTTCATTGTTTAGAAATGAAGAAATGTGACTTTTACATGAACTGATTCAGTCAAGTGATAGCTTTCTACTGCTGGATTCCAGTATGCTCTTTTTTTCCACTAAACAAAACTGCTGTCTACTTTTTTTGCATTATAAATGCTTGCAGTTGGTAAGCAAGTTATCTCTTAACTCTTTGTTCTATTAATGAATTGGATTATAGTTTTAGCATTTTTGTTTGAGAGGTACATTTTAGCTGTATATGCTCACATGAGTTATACTGAGGAAGATGAGCCCGTCAGTTTGATTGATATTTCCCATTGTTTTCAGGCTGGGGTCATCTGAAAAAAATTAATCTCTGATTTACAATGAAAGTAATAAATTTGGGACAATAAAAGTTCTTTAGAGAACCGACATTGTCTGACAATTTTCCACTTACAGTTTTCAAGATCTGTGTATTTAAACAGTTTTAATCCATGTAATGTAGAATATTGATTTTGTATGGTACTTGAAAATGTCATGCAAGATTAAATCTTATAGCAATCTAAGTGTGCTGTGACAATACAAGTTAATGTTATTAGCCAAACTTGTTATAGCATAAAAAATGGTATCAAGTTTAGTTGACAAGACTTACAAATGAATGAATTGTGCTATCATTTCTTAATTATTTACTGCTCGACCTTTCCAGAATTTATACTGACTTGATGTCAGCCTGACTGTAGTTTCTGAGGTTTGATCTTCATAAACACTAGCACTGCATTAAGTTTTCTTGATTCTCTTGATCTTGTAGAGTATTCTAGGATTTGTTAAAAATCCACATTAATGTTTCAGTGAATTCCTTTAGCTTTAATTGCTCTCCAATGGGCTTAATACTTCTGGGGTATAAATTCTCTCTCTGGATTTTAATAAAATGACCTGCTTTTTCCCAAATTGAGATTTGCTAAATGCTTACTCCTTCCCAATTACGTTTTTAAGAATTGGTTATTATTTTGTTAAAGCTTAAGGGTTTAATGTCATTGATATCTTATAACTCTTCTTACACACCTTTCTTTTCTGATAACCCCCACTTTGGGGATCTGACTGGAGTGTGGCATGGAGACTGGGCTTACCACATTTTTAATGGACTTTTGTCTCCTGCTTAGATAAGATCAAATATGAAGCATAAAGCATTGGCAGCATGTTAACAAGTACATCTAGCTTTATTGTGGTATCTCGTCTGAACCAGTGCATATAAACATTTCCCAAAAAGCATGGTTAGGACTGGGTTTCCTGAAATTAAGTGATGTGGTAGCAGAAAAAAACATGATTTCATCAGCCTTCTGTTGACAGTAGCTCAGGTTTTGTTAGTAAACCTTCCAGTTTGGAATCCTAGTTAGGTTTTCAGCTGCTTTTTAAGTGCCGTGTCACAGTAATGCCAAATAAATGACTCTTTACTTTGGCTTCTGATTCTAAGTCAGTAAGGAATTTGTGGTTGTCAGACATGGAAGCATTATTGGTGGAAGAGAGACTGCTGTAAATTTTCAGCTGGGTTAATGTCAGTCTTCTTACCTGGGTTACACCTTAATTCTGGCAGAAGTGAACAAATTTTGCCAGCTGTTTTTATAAGACGAGCATTCAGCAACGAGAAAATCATTGATTTTGCTGGTGAGCCCCTTCTGTTGTCTGCTATACCCTAGAGTTTGTGGTGGCCCACCTGGCTGATCAGAAAGGCATTTTTTCCTCACAAATAGCGAGTGAGTGTTGGAGGAACTGCCCATAATACAGAAGGAAGAGTTTCTGAGAGAAGTTTTTTTGATTCTGAAATTTATTGAAAATTCCCTTTGTTGTTTGGAAGGAATTCCCTTTCACTGTTTGCAGGGCAAGCCGGAAGATCTGAGTAGACATTTGGAAAGTCTGTGGTCTATCGCCATTTCTGGGTAAGAAAGGGCCTCCTTTTAGTTATGGTTTATTTTTGTTTTCTGATCATCTTTTTGGTATCATACTGATGGTATCCTGCTGGGATTTGGTAATAATTTCCACAGGCATTTTTATTTTATTTGGCAAAAGCCTGTGCAGTGCAGGATATTGAGTACAGTCTGTTTTAGACCTAACATACAGGTACAAAGATAGGCCTGATGTCACTGAAAATGTAATTTCTTGAAAGTTATTATGATAAGTGAAAGACTTGGTAGTTTTCAACTTGGGTTTGGTTGTTTAGTTTATTAAGGTGTTTAAAAATTGAAGTGATTCTAAGATTGATGGAATAATTTTCTAAGATGATATACTGACCATATCATACAAATGAAAAGGGAAAATCTCAAGATATGTAAAACGTATCAGACTTGTATTGCCTTACCTAATATGCTTACTACTAATGGTAGCTTACATTTTATATCTCTTACCGTCATTTCCATGAAATTTCACCTGGGAGTGTGGCAAATTATATTGAGTAAGCACTAATTATTCTGCAAATTGTAAGTTGAATTAATTTTATTATGCAGAGGACAGTTTCAAAGGCACAAAAACAAAAGATCAATACTGTTCTGAAGGATACCATTATAGAACTTACATTTCATTCTTTTGGCATTTTAAAATGAAGAATTATATTGTGATAGATTACCTCTAAATACTTCAGAGTATGAACACCATGTTGTGTATATTTTTAAATAAAGCTGAAGTCTGTTTTATGTTTGTCTGCCTGATTTATTTGTGTATTATCTTCAGAAAAGTTAAAGTACACAATTGATTCCTGCTAGAATTGTTCCTCCAAACATTTTCAAGTTTTTATTCTAATGCTAGAAGTATTATATAAACATTTAAAACTAACCCTCTATGTTGAAGATGGTTCCTGAGAGCCATGGAATATTTAATTCTTCTGGGCTTGTTGGAAATTAAACTTGTGTAATGTTAACTGTGTAAACTTTTACATTAAAATTACTTCTGTGTTACCAGAGAAGAGTCACTTCAGATGTTCTTAATGACCATTTGAGATAATAAGGGTTTGACAGTGCCTTTTACTGAGAGATTTAGCTGTTGCAATCTAATTTTTGCAGACTACAGTAAGGCTGCTATCTAATACAGCTTTTGAAAATCAGTTATTGTAAAGAATTTTATTGTGCAGCATGTGTACTTAGAGAATATATTTTTCTAAATATGCTGTATTTCTGGAGCACAACTTACTTTTGGTCATTAATAGATTTTCTGTTAGTAAGCTAAATGGCTGTGATATTCATCCCTACTTACACGGGTATTGGAAGCACAGTGTGTGGTACTAATGAGAAAGATATTTTGTTAGTTTCAGAATTTGTAAATAGTTGTAGAACTCTGAGCATTGACAGTGCAATAATTTTACAATTTAATTGCTTTCACCTGTTCAAATAAGTGAAATGGATGGTGGTAAAAAAATATGCATACGTTAGAGTGGAAAATAGTTGAACACATATCCTGAAGTACAGGACTTTCTTTTTCTTTTCTTCTGTCTGAGTGAAGTGTCTGTTTTGCACTGCTACGTCTTCTAAAAAGGCTGTGTTGCTTTTGAAAGCCAATGATTCTGCAGTGTGCAATATTTCAGGGTAGCAGCTACTGCAGAGTAATGAGGCATGGGAGCAGCTGGTATTAGTTTATTTCAGAAGCTTTGTGTCTAATTCCATTAATCTACCTACAGATGTAAATGTGCTTTCTACTGTATGATCTAAGATTGGAACAAATAATTCATAATTTAAAAATGGTTAAATGATAATTTTTTGCATTTTCTTTGAATTTTCCTGTGAGATACTAATATCTTGTGAAGTAAATTTTGATTTGCTACAAGAAGTAAAGCAATTCTTATCTAAGCAAGAGAACAGGAACTTTTATAGAAAGAGATGAATGTTTGTCACTGAACCCTACTGAATCTAAACAAAGAAAGAGATTACCTAATAGTCTTGCAATGCATTTGAAGTACAGTCTGCTATTTGTTTGGGGAGTTGAATGGAATATATGTCTCAAAATATTTCAACAGCAGTAGCCGAGTTTTTTAGTGGATGGATTCTAGCATTACTGAATTACTGTATCTTTTCTTTTTCCCGATCAGAACTCATTATTATGCAAAAATAATTTGAGCTTTTTTCTACTTGTATATAATGCCTTTTAGAGCTAATTTAAACTGATGATGAATGACTTTATAGGGGATTTTATGCTGTTTTGTGTTTTCATTTTCTACCCAACTGGGTCTATTAAGTGAATAATTTACATCCTAATTGTGAAAAAACTCACTTTCAAAGTCTTCGGTCTTGTTATTGCAACAAACAAAACAAATTTCAGAAAACACACTTTTCCCTGTGCAGAAAAGAAGAAGTAATAGATAAGAGTTGAAAATAATCCATTTTTTCTTAAGCTAGAGTGAAAGCATAATTTCGAAGTTCCAGTTAAGTAGTTATTTTCTTTCAGTTTATTTATTTATTTATTTTAATAATTGAATTATTTGTGGATACTGAATGGAAACAATACTGCTGTAATATTTTTTTAAATGCTTGTGCAACTTACACTTGATAATTTTCTCAAAACTGAAAGGCATTGTAATTGCTTTTTTTTTTTTCCTTTTAACTTAATTTCATTATTTATCAGTTGCTACCATTCTCAAAATTGCATTTCAGAAATTATTTTTACAAAAAAAAAAAAAAGGTGTATTTTTCTGAATTCAAATTAATTGAATGTGCAAATTAATGAAACAATACTTAAACTAAGAAATACATGCCTTTAGATTTAAATCTACGTATTCTTGGATATACATGCATACTGCTTTATAAGAGTATTCTTTATTTAGTTTTTCAGATATGCTGGTTGATCTGACTAGTTCTGAGATAGAAATGGCTCGTCTTAGAGAGCTAAGTACACTCACCTGTGATAGCAGGAGGTTTGAAAGTGCAGAAAATCCTTATCATCCTACATTCATTACACTGAATTTAAATTAATTGGTTAATATTATTTCAAATTACTACAATTAGGAATGTCCTTGCTTATTTTTGGTAAGAAGTAACAAAATAACTTTTTCAACTTGATTGAAAAGAAACAGTGACAAATATGCTTAAGCAGACTATTGACTGAAGGCTTCGTGAAGCACCTACTATAGCTACACATACTAATACATTTAGTTTGGAACTGGGATAGTGTCAGTGTAAAATACAACTTCTACTTAAAGAGAAAATCACGAATTAGCAACAGCTTCTGCTCAAAGAACGAAACTGAGTCTTTTCCCACAGAGTTCTGTTCAGGTTGCTGTACCCAGCTAGCCCTTGTGACAGCTTGCATTTCTCACTGTAGTGAGGGGTTTGTGGTCTTTGTGGCCTGTGGTTTAAAGCTTGTAGTCCTAAGTCTGGTCATCCAGTGTTGATTGATTCTGGCCTCATTCTACTGTAGGTGGTTTCAGTAAATTCTCTCAGGCTTTATTACAAAAATTGTTCATAAAGTAATTGGGAGATTTCCTCTGAGCACTCTACATCAAAGGATGCTTAATTGTCCCGGCCATGCAAGAAGAAAAACAAGATGTGAAGTGCTCAGTTTAATTAGGCCACAACTTTATTAACTCAACTGGGAACACTACCCAGCAATAAATGCAGGTCATTGTTCTTTCCTTGATCATTGCTGTTTTTGGAGGACTGCTGTTCACTTTCCTCTTCCAATCCCAGAGGTGGAAGCTCACCATTCTTCCCTCATACAAGCGCTAAGATGGAGGGATATGTGAAAGAGGCACTTCCCTTTTGATACCACATAGCTGGAGTCATGCAGCTTTCCTTTGCCTGTCCAGTAATTGTCTCTTGACTCCTTGTTCAAAATAAATAGGCTGCAAAACAAATCCAGTTCGTAAACTTGTTAACTCTTATTTTAGCAAAGTGCAGTTAAAAAACAACAACAACAAAAAGATAGTAAGAGTATGATAGGCATCAAAAATGTTCCTGTTTGTGCTGTTTTCTGCAGTGTCAGTTGAAATGTTTAAGTAAATTGCTACTCTTCCTTGAGGAACTATATAAGGAATTTAATTGACTTGTTAATGTATCTACATCTGCAGCTAAGGCTATGCTTTGCAGTGTATGAGCTGTTAATGCAGGCCTGGACAGCTATGCCATCGATGCTTCTGGGAAGAATACAGCTGCTCTGATATGCTCAGCTGGTACAAAGAGCCTGTACAAGACTGGGGAATTCAGCTTCTCAGGTTGGCTCATATTAAATGTACAGTCAAGCTTTATTACTTCCTTAAAGATAAAATAATCTGTGTACCTACAATTAGTGAAGCTCTCCCATCATGTGAAAAGAAATACCTATTTTATTATGCCTTCTCTTTTAATAAAGCAGTGCAAGAAATAAATGCCAGTACTTTCTGAAGAGATTCTTGAGACTGTAAAAGGACAGATTGCACCCTCTGAAGAGGTATAGTGCAGGAACTTTCCATGGTCTACTTTTAATAAACAATCAAACTTTTATACCAAACATTTTCTATAAATTCCCATTTTCTAATTAAAAGTTTGTTTTGTGGAAAGAACTCCAGGTGGTATAATTAGTGAAATACATTTTAATGATAAATCTTCCCTGTCCTATTTTATTTTAATAACAAAAATGGTCCTATGCATTTGAAATGCTCCCTATGGGTTGTATATAAGAGCTTGGTTAATTAGCTAATCAACTTACCCACCTTACCTTTTAAAAAGTGTCCTGTTTCACAGGTGTAGACTCAAATTTTATTTGGGATAGTGGAGATAAATAAAGCCTGTGGTGCTTACCCTCGCCTGCACCAAGAAGAGGTTTTGGACTGTCCTTTGAATGTCACTTTCTTAACAGGCACATCAATCACAAGGGCTTAGCCCCTGGGCAGCACTGCCCGTATTCGAGGTATTCAGTGCCTCTTATGTCAGGCCTTCCCAAAGCATAAAGGCCTGGATGCTAGAGCATGACTAAAATATCGTTAACTCAGCTTCTTAGGACCATCATTTTCTTCACTCATGATATACTTGTTTTTCTCACTTTTTGAGTTACAATGAGTATATAGCTTTAATTATACTGTATTCCAGTATTTGTCTTCCTTTTACATATTCTTGCCCTGTAGTGCCAGTTCTTCCGAAGTTTTAATTCCAGTAAGTGGTGAGCACTGACCAGAAATGCATGTACATGCCCTTTCTTTTCATTTTCTGTTTAGAAAGATCTTTAATTTCTGCTTCAAGTGGTCCACTCATAATATCACTTACCTATTCAGGAAAGACAAAATACTATGAAGTCTTTCTGGGAACTTCATATATAGTATTAGCATAAACACCTCTTTTGTAAGTTTTCAGCTGTTCGTCTATGTAAAGAACTTTGTTTAAGTTGAAAAGGCTTTTGTATGTTTGGATTTTTCTTCTTTTTTGTATTTCCTTCTATTTCAAAGTAACACATGCACACGACTACAATTCATAATTTAATTAATATGCTTTAATTTACCAAAGAAGCAAAAATGATCTTATCTGAGAATCATTTTTCCATGTGTTATTTTCAGGACTATACCTGTGTTTTAGTTTAACCCTGCAATTCTTGTTTGTTTTCTGCTATTTTTTTTTTTTTTTTAACAGCATTCATGACCTGTACTACCTTTCTACCATTGTTTCAGTTCTACCTGACCTTTCTACCATTGTTTCAGTTCTCTTACTGAATTAATGTCTGTCTGAGTGTTGGCACACAGTTAGATATTCCTCAATCTTTTCCCTTTTTTAGGATGATTTCTTACACAGGTGCCCTTTTTGATAGTATGTACCCATTGTGCACCTTCAACCCAACTAATTCAACATTTTTTACCGTCAGAAAAGGATAGCACACCTAAGCTCATCAGATCAGCCATTGTCAGCCACCAGAAGTCTTTGTAAGAGCACAGCATTTAGCTGTCTAGCATTTCTTTATGGTTTGGGTAGTGTAGCTGCTAGACAGAGCTTTAGGAAAATATCTTACTTTCAGAGCCAAGGAGAGGACCTGTAAGAACATTTACAAAATCTCCTCATATTGCAGCAAGGCGGATTATATTTCTTTAAGGGAGTTAACCAGTCACCAAGCATTTTAATTCAGCCTTAGATTCATTGGAGTTATTTCAAACACTGATAAAGGAGGCATTATTGTTCGGGTTCTGGAAATGCTTTCCAAGATGATAAAGATGGAATATTAATTGTTGCAAAAGCATATCAGAGAGTAAGTGCTGGGTAGCTTTTGTTGGTGAATGCAGTCATTTTAAGTGGATGTTAACTACATCCCCCCTTTCTTCCTGCACACATTTCTCCTCCACATCTTCCTTATTCCACATTATCAAACTCAAAGATCCCATTATAGACAGTGTTTTTCTCTGAAATACCAGAACACTGTAGCACTGACCAACGTTATTGCTTTTCTGCTGGTTTTCCCATGGTGCTGCCCTACTGACTTCATTCTTGAGATTCAAAATCATACATTTCAATCCAGGATGTCTAGCATTGCTGCCATCTGCCAAGCAAAAGAACAAAATCTATTCACCACCTTGAGCTTTGATCTACTTTCAAAAATTAGGAAGTGATCTCTAAGTGTTCTGCTATCTCTGTATAGCTCACAAGCTGTTTGAGGCTACTTTCACTCAAATTTGTAACATTGACTCATCTGATTCAAAGCAATTACAAATGGTAGTATTTTGTATTTTAATTTGTGCTAATCTGCAAAGAATAAGGGCAATATATTTCTCTGTTTTGAAGAACGGGATCTGTTTTTATGGAGTCTTTATTTATCCTCCAGATATGCACTGGCCTTATTTTTTCTGACTGGAAAAAGACCTTCTGTCCCTGTGAACACTGTTGACAGGAATGGAGTTACAGCTATTCCTGTTATTTCTGGTATTCCCAGTGTACCCTATGCTTCACTGGCTTATGAAGCGTTTTACAAGCTGCTCTGGCAGAAACAAAAAGGATGTGTATAACATGTCTGCATTCCAAATAGCTAAAAATTACAACAGATTTAGCAATAACCTCTTCATGAAATTGCATGATTATGAAAAATACCTGCATAGGTGAATGCTCCCTTTGTAGAATTTCTATGCAAGACAAAGACCCTCAGAAATTTGTGACGAAGTTGGAAGGTCTTCTCCAAAGAAGGAGAAACCAAGCCCTTGTTGATTAGGAAACCTCATGTGAGGCCAGAGTGTAATGATCAGTATGAATTTACAGTAATGGATTCATCACAGAATCATGGAATGGCTTGGGATAGAAGGAACCTTACAGATCGCCCAGTTCCAACCTTCCTGCTGTGGTGCAGGACTGCCACCCACCAGCTCAGGCTGCCCAGAGCCCCATCCAACCTGGTCTTGATCATCTCCAGGGATGAACCACAGCTTCTTTGCTCAGAGTGTGAGTCTTACCATTTTCAGAGTAAAGAATTTCTTCCTAACACATAACCTAAATCTCTACTGATGCCAGTATGGTCAAGAAATATAAATAAATGTTACTTAGGTTTTCTTTAGAGCAAAGGGTGTTATTCTTCAGTAACTCAGACAGAGAGAGACACTTGTGTACTTTGCAGTGCCCTCGCTGATACTGGTGAGCCCCTTATTGTTACCAAACACTGCTTGTGGTAGCAAAGAAATACATTTCTTTATTGATCTGAGGCCTGATAGGGTTCAAAAATACGACTTTATCAGTCCAGTAGGCTCTATGACATATAAGGAATTGTAACCATCAGAAGCAGTACTTCTTACTGCTGGTCTTCTTGACCACTGTTAAGTCTTGTACCTTTCAAGCATGACCTTCAGTGATCACAAACGTTGGACACTTAATATCCTCAGTGATAATTAGGGATATTACCTTTCAAGGTAGCAGTGGCCATTTTCTTCTTGTTGATGTCTACTTTCTGAGAATCAGCTGAACACCAATATGCTGCAGGAGTCAGCATTTTATCCTAAGCTACTCTAGGTATTTGTTCTTTATCATTTGCTTGATCAGCCTAGTAGTGCTAGAGTATGGTGTTATCAATGATAAATGAAGTGAGGTACTCTACAAAAATTCCCCTGTGGAATTCATAAATTATTATCAGACACTATCTGTTACATCTCCTAAAAGCAGAATGTTACTGTGGCATTACGTATCCTCTTGGCATGATGAGTGAAAAATCAGATAATTGTTTTGTGGGATTAATTAACAAACATTTGCTCAATACTTATTTGTGTATATTTATGTAGTATTTATGCTAGAGATTTGTAATCTTTGAAGCCTGTTATACTTTTCCCCATTGCATTTTAGCATGACTTCATATCTAGCTGTCAGGTTTCTGTTGTCGTTACCTGCAATAGATAAGATTTAGGGGAAACTGTGACTTTAAAAAGAATCCTGTTACATAGAAAAGTTTTCTGCAGCTGAGCTCCACCAATGTAAAACATTGTTTAAAAGATACAACAGTAACAAAGATCTGATTATTTTCATTTTTTTTTCCATTTTTAGGTAAACCTTTCAAGAGTAAACTCTAATTCATTACTGTTTGTGTTTCAGGTAGTCTCTATAGTTTTTCAATTTTGACTAGAGGTAGGAAATTGAAAGTTAATGTTTCTATGCTTTCAATATCTGCCTAGCTTTGTAAATCTGGCATCTGGATTTTAATATGATCATATAAATATACATATTGGGTTTTTTAGAAAGGTGAGCAATAGTATCCATGTGAAATCTTTGATGTCTCTGTGGCACACCAATTTTGGCACAGACCATGTTCTGGTTAATAACACCTTTGTCTTTCTCTTTACTTAAGCCTCAGAAGCTCTGTCACATTTGGAGGAAATGAGAACACATTTGGGAAATACTGCTGGCTGACTGATAGGCAAATTAGGACCATGCTGTTCTCATATGAACCTGGACCCTTTCAGACATATTTTGACTAGTTTCTTTTTATGTTCAATGCATATAAGTTCTAACTGTTTTTAAGTCATGTGGTCCAGCTGACAAACCTGAAAATAACCTGAATAAGGTTCACCTCCTACTGACACATTTGAATACATATGTGAAATTATAAGTGTGTTTGCACTTGGAGCAGGTGACAAAGTTTCCATTTGTAATTAAGCTCTACAAAAATTAATAGCCAACTAAACCTGGAGAGTGATTTTGTTTGCTCTTAAGTAGGTAGGTAGGATGGAATTTATCTACCTAAACACGGGTTTTCTAGTATCACTAGATGTGTCTGTGAATATCTAAGATGTCCATTGAGGATTAGTAGATCTAGTATGGAACCAATGAGGGAAACCCTATCATTTGGGACTGATAGATAAAAATTGGCCATCGTTGCCTAGATCATTTGAACTAACAGCAGATGCCTGTATTTAGGCATCTAACTAAGAGCCCTTGTGAATTTATGTTTTTATTTCTCAGAAGGCTCCACTGTATTGATTATAGAGGAAAATACCGATTTTTCTCAGTTGTAGTAGATATTAGAATCCAAGCATAAACATGACAAACTAAATGTAAACGTTTTATGTGAATCCTACTCTCTTGTTTCCTCTCTGAAAATGAAAAATCCAAATAATACTAAAAGGTTTTTTTTTTCCCCTGATAATTAAGCAGATTTTTAATCAAAATGGATCATTGCTCAACTTTCCAGACATGTTAAGGGTGCTTGGACTTGAGGCAAGATTAAGGTTTGTCTAAGCAAAATAGATCAGAAATATGCAACTTGGATATTAAGTTTTATTGTATTAAAGTAAATGCTGAAGAACTGCTCACTGCTTTTTTTTTTTTTTTAATTATAGTTTTAATGGAAAGTGATGAAATTTCAAATTTAATTTCTAGGTAACTGTTGAGAAATAGTAGCTTTTAAAGACAATCCCTAGACTCTGCTCCTTTAGTAGGGTAAAATACCACTTTCTGATGTAAGTTCTTTAAAAGCCTCTGTATAACCTGATCTAGACTTTTTCCTACGTATGTTTTTCACCTTCCTCTTCCTTCTAAGCAAATTGAGGTGATTATAAACATTCTTAATTGAAATTGCCAGTTGCAATCCATTGTCGAATATAGTACAACAAAGGCATATGCTTCCTTCTCTTTTTTGATTTAGTAAAATTTTGTTGACTTCCTACTATTACAAAAAATCTGGATTTTAAGCAATTTAAATAATTCCAGAACGATTGGGAAAGCAATAAATAATGGTGGAAAGAGAGAGATGCAACATGAATACAGTTCCTAGTATTGTTCAGTTGTCTATCGTATTGACCAGTCCATTTTAAGATGATGCTTTGTTTTATTATTTTAATGTGCATCCTCTTTATCAATGTGAGAAAATTAGACAAAGAAAGAGAAAGTCAAGAAAATGCACCCAGCATAGAAGAAATAAAACAATAGTAGGATTAACAAACAATCAGAGAAGCATGGTCAGACCTCCGATATATAGAAGGAAGAACAGGGTAATGAAGTAAAATAACAAAAAGATACAGGACTAATTTCAGATAGAACTTCTCTTTCATACGCTGTAGACTGCAGACATTTCACCATGTCTAGTTTTGATCTGTGTACATTTGTTGGCTCTGAAAGAGACCTTCATGACTTGGTTAAAATTTTTAAACATTCTTGGGTAGGCAGGTGGGCAGACTTACTTTTGCAAATTGTTAGCCTGAGCGGAAGGTAATCGCCCTGTTCTTAATATTTAAGTACATTCAGTGCTGCACAAAAGCAATTCTCAGCACCTTGAAAATGTCTATCAGTTGTTGCAATATTTTCAACATCATTTTTTGAAAGAGCATCTTAGCTTTTAAGTAGCATGAACTTAATCAGCGGTCTGGTGCTGTTTTCTTTCTTATATCTACATTATATATAAAGACATTAATTAGAGCTTGAATGGCATGTAATATTCAGATAAATGGTCTGATTATTATATGAATGTTTGTGAAATGTAATGCAGTGGCATGCATAGATACTCCAATAATAACTTTAGATGAAGAATGTTTTTATTTTTGGAACATAACATTCATTCAAAATACATACATTAGTCTTATCCATTGTCATTTTCAAGGTATGCTTGGACCTTGGACGTCTTCGTTTAAGATAGATCTGCCCATCTTCTGCAACTCTTGAGTAGATAAGCAGAATTTTCCTTTTCAGTTCCACCCAAAGGACCAGCTGGACTTAATGACTTGATGGACTATGCAAGGACTGTGCATTCATAAAGTGAACACTATGGGTGCATTTTTAGTTCATGAGCTTCCATCTTTTTGAGCTGAACATCCCCAGCTTTTCCAGCTCATCTTTTATATTGGCTGAGAGATTTTTTTTAGTGAAAATTGATGACACCAGTTAATATTATGTGAGAACAGCAGCAGAATTAGTAAAGAGTGGTAGATAAGGAAATGTATGTTGTAAAACTTAGTGCAAAAACAATTAGAATAAAATGAACAACTTAGGGAAAGTATAACATATCTTTAAATTATTCCACAATGTGTCTTTGATCAGATTATCAGCTCTTTGGTGGTGTTGTCTCTGTGGCGTTGCTGTGGTTCATACAGTGCCTACAGCAGTGGGGCCTCTCAGCTGGTGCCTCCAGCCACCTGTGGTAAACATACTAATGAGAGCAAAGATAACGTTGTCCTGTTGTTCTTGTGTGTATCTACTAGAGAAATGAATAAGCTGCTAACTCCAATGTCACCAATGTATCCGGTGTCGTAAGTGCAACTGTCAATGAAACCTAACTAATCGTAACTAATCCTTCGCTAGTTTTCCTAACAAGGAAGGACAACCTTTTCTAGCTGGTTATTTCCTGTAACTTTACATATCTTAATTAAACAGTCGTTCTCTTCATGATGTTGATGACCACGAGGAGATCAAATCAATTCCTTCCCTTTCACTGAATGAAAGAAAACCCAACCCAATAACCTCCGAAAGTTCATTCTGAGATAGCATGCCATTTTCAGTCTACTGAGTTAATAAGACTGGAAATGCAATTTCATATTTTTCATGCTCTACTTAGGCCTTTAGCATTAAATACTCTCCAATGTTACATGTAATAGACTAGAAGACAGGTTCTGAGTACCACCAACTCCTTTCTCAGATGTATTAGGAGAAGTATCTCTAAGGAAGCTCTTTGCTATGAAGTTCCATACAAATGGAAGATGCTTGGGTGTATTCATTTTATTTTGATGAAAGTAATATTTGAGCTACGATCTTCTTGCTAGTTCTAATTGTCTTGTGAAGACAAGGGGAGACATTAATTCTCCCAGAACTGTAGGAGCGCCTGTATGAACTTCTGAGCATTCACAAAGTATTGTTCCTTGATGGATTTGCCTGGCTTTTGACACAGGAACTAGAACTAACTTTCTTAAGGATTAGGCAGAAGTAACATCTGAAATTAGAAAAAATGTATCACAATTTTCCTCATGGTATTGATATAATTTAACTCATCCCCATTCTTTTTTTTTTTTTTTTTTTTGGCATTTGATCACAGCTTTCCCAGAGCAAAATCTTTCTCATATTCGTATCTATGGTGTTTTCAAATACTGTTATTCTACACCTGTTATGTACCTTTGTTCAGTTGTTAAGCTTGCTCCCATATGGGTGATGTTCTCCTGCATCGTGCCAGTTACACCTATGTCATATTAAAAAAACATAGTATTTCTTCTGAGGTTGACACAGCACCCATCACTCAACTCCTCTGCATAGTGGCACTCCAATTTGACAACCTTGTCTTAGAGAATAAAGTTGAAAGGGTGACATCTTTTATCTAGATAGAGGCATGGATTCATACCTACGTATCTGGCTCTCTTATGTGTCGACTGCTGAGCAAAGTGACAAAAGGGAACAAATATCTGAACTGAATATCAGAATATCTCTTACTTTGGGACTGTATTTGTCTATATTCCTGCTATGCTTACAATATTTGGAGTGTTTTAAAGCCATGAGAACAAACTCACAATACTTTGGTACGTAGACAGCCACTGTCCACATCTCATGAGTTGGAATTCCAATTAGTGAGATTAATGGGCTGGATTTGAGATGTGCTTGGTGACCAGAATCAGTTATCATCCCTGAAAATCAAATCCAAAAATGTTTTTCTATTAACAACTGAAATCTTAGCTCCTGAGTCCCAGTTCAGTGTTTCAGCCCCAGGCCAAGCATTTGGCTGTGAAAGCAAGGGGCTGAGGGGACAGGAAGGCACAGAGACACTCTGGTTGACCGAGTTAGACTTGCTGGCTGTCTATGCTCCAAATTGAATCACATGTATTTTTGCTTGTTTATTCTCCTCTTTCTTCAACTCTATCCCTCTTCCAAAATGATAAAATGCTGTCTAATAATCAATAAATGTGGAACTGTTGTTCCACGTAAAAATTAAAAACTAAAAATCCAGTTGTGGGTTGGGAGTTCTTGCAATTGAAACTTGCATCTTATTTTTATTAGTGTTCTAAAGTTGCTAGCACTAAAAAAATGCAATAGAATGGAACTCTCCTTTTTATTCTTCCTAATGATAAACTTAATCATCTTCAAAGAAAATTAACATAGGGAATGTAATGTATTTTTGAGAAAGATTTGAAGCAGCCTTGTTATTTACAACTGTTTCTTTTCTTTTTTTTCGTTTTTTGTTCTTTTTTCCAACCATGGTGATTCTCCTTTAAATATTTTACATTGTATTTACAAAAGTTATTAGTCAAGCAACGCAATATAATTGATTGTGTAAGGCCTTTAATGCCACACTGAAATTGTAATACTCGAGTATTACATATTTCAAGTGGAGGGAAAGAAAACTAAGTTGAACTCAGAAAAGCAGAAGTCTTGCAAATAAATGAGTAGAAGAATTAAATTCTGTATCTGAATAATTTTATTCTGAAGTACAGCTTTACTTTAAGAGTATGAAAGAGATGACATTTTCCCTGCCTACAGTAGGAAAAAAATGCACATTCTGAGGCTGTTTCCCCCATCTTTTCTTATGCAGAGGTTTTATCTGCTGTTTAATGGGTAAACTTACTGTGAAGTATAGTTGCTTGTTTAACTTTACCCCTATTCAAGTCTTTGATTTTGGCAGGTTAGTTAATTCAAATAAAATTTGTGAAGTTAAGCACTTTCAAGAAAAGGCATAGGAGAACCTAATTTAACCTAGAGTGTCTCTTTTATTCTTCTGTTATTCATTTGAAGTGCCCTATCAGCTTGAACTGACCAACTTCAGTCATTTTTACCCTTTTATTTTTTTCTCTAATGTAAACTGAAATTCCCTGCTGTTCGTGGTATTTTAGTGTTTAGCATCATTTAATGAGCAGGTATCATTAAACTTAAAAGGTCCTTTTCTGTATATCTCTGATTAGTTAGTGAAAGAACCAAAGAATTCCTCTAATTTATCTTTGCTTCCTTGTTATATTTTGATGTTGGCCCATTTTACGATTCTGTGCCTTTTTATGAAATACAAAATTATAATTTTGGTTTGAAAGTAGGACAGAAAGTAAAAAAAAATAATGTCTAGCACTGAGAAAATGTGTAAGCTAGTACAGCTTGTTTACCAGT
Source organism: Lagopus muta (assembly GCF_023343835.1). Lineage (NCBI taxonomy): Eukaryota > Metazoa > Chordata > Aves > Galliformes > Phasianidae > Lagopus > Lagopus muta. The sequence continues at coordinate 25,694,253 of NC_064433.1, read as the reverse complement.
GAAAAGAATACTGTTTATTTTTTAAACTTTTACTCGTATGAATATATGTATATGCCTCTGTGGGCATGTCTGTATGCTTATATAACATATACATATATAAAATAGATACATATTCTAATTTAAGTATTCATTATCTGTGCTTTCCAAATATACTTATTAACCCCTACCAATAACCTTTGCAGCTGGGTGCAAGTATATTCAGCACAAAATTCTTCCTTTCTTGTACATCCAGAAATCCTATTGAACTCCCTATTGAATTTTCATTTTGAGTGAATGCAGGATCAAGGACCAATTAGTTGATGATAGAAACTCTATGGAATGTAAAACCTGAAAATTATTAGTTATTAGGGCATTGTACATGTTTGTAAAATAAGCTAAAGATACCTTAACCAATGGCTTGGCTATCCTTAAAAAAGTCATAACGACCTGTTATTCTTATAGTACTCATTTGTTCAGCATTTTACAGTTTTAAGTTGTGAGAAGAGCAGTGCAATTTAAGATATGACTGTCATACTTGAAGGTTCATGTGCTGTTCATTCAAACAAGGGTTTTCAAGATCGACTATTATTTGTTTATTCTATCAATTTCTTATTTTAATATCTTTAAGATCTAAATGATCTAATCAATACTAAAATGGATCATTTCTCCTGCTGAAATACTTGCCTAAGGTAATTCATCATTTGAAGTAGATATTGTCACATTTTAAATAGTGACAGTTATAGTAATTGATTAATTCAATCCAATATACCATTCCAATATCCATTTCCCATTTTTGATGTGCTTAAAAAATAGTCAAGGATTTTGATTTTCATCTTATTTTCTTTTATGAAATAAAATCTGGGAGATAGAAACACTGCGTGAAGAAAAAATAATGAGGGTTGAATGGAAGTAAAGGTCAGATATTATGTAGAAAGTTGCAGATGGCACTGTATGTCATTAACATTGCTAACATCTAAAAAGATGTAACAGTGCTGCCTACTGGTAAGATGTAGTAGTATTAATGGATTAAAGTAAATGTAGTGAAATTGTGTGTGCCATATTCTTCATTGTAACAACAGTGGTTTCTAGGTTTTCACATCCTGATAAGTATTGGCAACATTCATGGTTTTGCATCAAGATTATTTACATATTCTTGTATGTGTCACCTGCTTGGAAATTAGTTGTGCAAAACAAAAGATGTCATTATTAAGGTGTCGTTATATTTCATGGACACCTGTAAAATTCTGTTCTACCATAATTCTATGCATTCTGAAGTTTCTCCAGTGAAATTGGCTGTTTTTAGGTATAAAATTGGTTTTATTGTCAGTGTTGCCCTAGTTGGAAATGAGAAAATGCATAAAAACAAAAACAAACAAACAAACAAGTTGTTATTTGCAAAGATTTTCTTTGTAAAATGGTAGTAAATAAGAACAGCTAGTACTTGTACTGCTTCTCATCCAAGAAAATGAATTTGCTCTATAAACAACTCAGTAGTTTTCCTTTTAAAGATGGGTAAACAGAGGCAGTGAATTGCTAAGATTAATTTTTAGGCTTCTTTGTCTAAATGCAAGCTCTTAATTTCAAGTTTATATGAAATTTTCAGGAGTTTGGAGTTCTTTGAGTATAGAGCATTTTCTGGAAATATCTAAGGGAATTAAGAGCTGGCCTCTATATTTATACAGTTCTAAAACAGGCACTGACATCAACATAGTAAAATAATCCCATTTACGTAAGCCAGGTGGGGAAAATTTAGATTTTTCCATGTTCAATACAGTGCTTTATCTATAAATGCTATTCTACACAAATAAAGTCAAATTATTTACTTCCATTGATACAAGCAGCTCCCTACCTATTCACTTGAAAATATACACATTTTCTCCAGTGGTAATAAACGGGAGCTTTTTGAGACAACGGTGCTGTTTGATGATACTCCCAAAAGCAAAACACAGAGGTCAGAGCAGCAATCTGCTTTTCCTAGGGTGAGCTGCTTTACCCCAGTAGTAAGGAGAGGGAAATACTGAGTTCTCTTATCAGCAGGGCAAGAGTAATCATTGATATGCATACATATCTTCCCTCTTGTAGGGCCTCTTTCTTGTGTTGAAATACCTTCCCTGGGAGTCACCAACTGTAAGCCAGGGCTGCCTGCAGGAGCTCCCTATCAGTCATGGAGACGATTCAGGCAGCTAATGATACTTGTAGCTAATTATCTCGCGCACCTTGTCCTTGATTATCTTCAGGGGAAAAGAAGGAGATGCTACAACAAGGAGCTGTTTGTGCCACCTTCTGCTAAGCCTCCACTTGAGGCATCTGTTGAGATAATGGGTAAAAAAAGGACTAGTTGCAGGAAGGCTGCCCCTTCTGCTCTTAAACTAAACTGTTTTTTGCTGTTGAATCTGGCAATTTATTTCAAGGTGATAGTGACACACAACTTTCTGGAATGCTACAGAAATACAAGCATCTTGTGGGTATATAACAATCAGTGAAATCAGTGTGTAATTTTTAGAATGGAATGTTTGATCAAATATTAGTAACATTTAGGAACCATTTTTTACAACAAAATGTCCGCTACGGTGTTGATATAATACCAGTCCAGGTTCTCTTGAATATGTTTTATGCGTCTCGTACCAGATTAACAAAGATGCTGCTGTGTTCCATGTGCTTAAATATCGTATCTCAAATACAGTTTTGAATGTAAATATCTATATTACCCCTCAAAGGCAGTAATTCTTTTAAAAATGTAGTCACTCATGCAAAGAAAATAGGGTTTAAACAGCATTCCCTCCCCAGACTTTTATTGGTTTAGCTCAAAGTGAGTGAGACATCTCTTTTTTATTCTTCTCCAGCTGTCTCTCTACCTTTCTCCTCTGAATAGGATTCCGGCCCTAACAGCGGATAAATAAATGCAGTCAATAAAAATTTGGGATCATGTTTATGTTTGATTAGCTTGTTTTTTATGTCTTATGATTTCATCTGACTGCCAAATCTAAGTAATTGAGCCCCATGACAACAAAGAATTCAGTACATCATAACACATTGACTGAGCAAGCACTAGTAATTACTGTATTAATGTTATTGTCCCTGTATCCTAAGCAGGCATGATATGAAAACCAGATTTGCTTTGTTGTAGTCATTTTTGCATTGTTCTTGAAGGATGAATATAGCAAGTAAAACGTCATCGTGGATTGCGAAAATAAAATATCTGAAATTGTAATGCAGCCATGACAAAAACGCAGTTTAGCACTATGTGCTGTAGCATAATTCAAAACAAGTAGATAAATTACTGTTAAAAACAGATGAAAAATCCATTGCAGTGAATGCTTAGCTCAGAAGGGATAATCTTTTATCTCATGCCTTAAAAACCAGAGTGGAAGACCAGAAAACTTCTGGGCTCATTTGCTTTCCATCATAAATTTTGAAATAACGTAGGTTTGATTCAAAAACTTCTCAAAAATTTCTCTTCAACATATTCTGTGATCAGGGGATGTTCAAGTAGAATTTCAACTTGCTCTTCCTATATAAGAAATTCAGATTAGCCAAAATTAGAAAAGAAGGATAGAGATCCAATCTCCATACAATTGGATGGGGGTGTTATGACTCTTCCTTTGGTCTTCCAAAATGTGGCAAAGTCCATGTTCTACCAACTGGTTGGTCATTGGTTAATGTAAGGTCCTGTGACAAAAGCAGGATCATTGATTAGGCTTAAGAAAAATAGTTTTTGCTATGTTACCAGAAGAAAGTCACTTGGATCAATGGGATATCACTTGCAGAAAAGTAAGATACCCATGACACCCTTTCTGAGGAGTTAGAGAGCACTAAGAAAGTTTAGAGCCCAAAGACAGCTGGAGGACCTTGGAGAATCTCAAGGAAGGAAATGTGTGTGAATGGTTCTTATTTTGCTTGCAGCTGAATATTTCTAGTGGGTTTGTTTTGGTTTTTTTTGGTTTGTTTGTTTTTTGTTGTTGTTGTTGTTGTTGTTTTTTATGTGAAGCAACAAAACTGGGATTAACTGTGGTTTCACTGGGCTCCCACTGCAACTGGATTGTGAAGCTGTGTCTAGACTGTTAAATAAGACGTCTTCAGGATCATTCCTGCTACGCAGAACAGCTGATGTTTATGTTGTGAATTCTCTGAGCTTCCAAAGCAATTTGTGGTGAGATCCACCTGTTTGTTTGGAATGGTTCCTGAAATGTTCTCACTTCTGAGCTGTGCCTGCATATTGTCTAGAAGAGTGCTAATTGGCATGAGTGAAAAGCATTTCAGGAACAATTTTAACAATTTAAAATTTTAGTGAGCGTATTCCAGTGTTTCTGGGCAGTATTTGATTTAGTAAAGACGGAGCCACTGAATCCCTGGAAGTAGCAGCAAATGGTGACATTCAGATCATGAACGAATCATTACTTGACCCATAGGAGTTGAGAAATTAGGTAGAACTAAGCCCGATGAACATTCAAAGGAGCGACGTCAACCTGAACTTTGAGCTGATACTAAACTAAATCAAAGGTTAAAAAGAAAGAATCCCTGTTATCAAACCATGCCATTTTACATTTACATTACAGTATTTTTTTTATTGTGTCTCATCTTCCGTATTCCAGAATTGGTACTGTCTTTATCAGTTGGTAAGAGATAGCCATGAGCTATGAAATTGTGTTTGGTGTTCCTTCTCAATCTCACGGGGGACCTGGTAGGGATATACCACTGGTGAAACACCTAAGGTATGGAGAGAACCTCCGTGCGTCTTTTCTAATCTCTCCTAGATATATGCATATATTTAACTGATAAATTACAAATTAGAGCAGAAAAATCAAGACAAATAGGATGTATTTGTAGTGAAGTTTTTTAAATGCTACGGTGGGATGAGCAACATGTTTCTCATGACTTCTCTTATAAAACAAACTTGTTTTTGAAGTCAAACTTGGTCAAAATGATAATTTGTTTTTATGATTGCAAAACATTTGCAAAGTTGCAGAACTCTTTTTCTGTCTGCAAGGTGCAATATATCTGTCCTTCATGAATTAATGAAAAAAAATGAATCACTGAAACCTTTGCACCAGTTTACTGAAGTTTTAAGTAAGGAGTGTTTTATGTATCAGTTATAGGTAAGGGCATTCATAGGTCCTCAGTTCAGCATTGTGATAAACTTCAGGGAACTTGCTTTTCCTAGTGAAGCTGGTGGGAATACTTGGAAAGTAAAAGTTGTGAACACAATTGGGGTACCTTGCTGAATCAGATCATAAGAGGGGATGAGCCGCCAGAAGCTATATAGTGACTTAGATGTTCAGTAACATTTTGTTTACCATGCTGTAGCTGCCATTTTGCAGGAGTGCAGAGCATTTACTGTAGAGCTCGCAGCTTTTTCACCTGTTTTCACTCCTCACCTCGTTGTGCTTTTGAGGAAGTGTACCTGTGCTGCTGTGCTTTGAGCTCAGTGCACTGTTCTCATGGCTGCCAGGCATAATCCCTGCAAGCTTTGGAGCTCTGAAGGGCCCTATGTGCAAATTTGTGAATCACTAACTGCCTTCAGCATGTGGGGATATCACAGTTGGTGCCTCTCAGTATATACAGTAGCAGAACTTCTGGCACTTAAGTGACGTCTTTTCATCCAGGGAGGCAAAGCTTTGGAATACTTTCATAGACTTAGAGGATTCAGTGCCACCTGGTATTTCAAGCACTTAATTGCTGTTTTGCAACTTGTCTGTGGGAACCAAGGCTGTCTTTCAAGTTGCTTTCAATGTGTTTGTGTTGTACAATGGAAAGTGATGTAGTACATGCTCATTCTACCTGAGCTAGTACTGATCCACACAAGTACTTCTCCATAGCACAGCTGCATGTCTGTGCAGAGACGCTCATTTTGGTATTAATGCTGAAAAGCCCTGCTGAGTTTCTGAGTTCCGTTCCACAGCTAGCTTGAATGCCGATGGCTTGTGTTATATTTAACTGCAGAGGGTAGTCATGCCTCTAGACTTCCAAGTGAGATGCTCTAGATTCTAAGTGGCTTCCGTGTTTGAAGAATTTGTCATCTTTTCTGTCAAATAAATTTAATTATTTTCTTGATAGAATTACAGATCTGTTGAGCAAAATGTGGAAAAAAAAAAAAAACCAAACAAAACAGCAATTTGTTATAACTTTTGGCTAAGTATTTTGTGAAGACAAACCCCCAGATAAATGAGTTTGGTTAGAAGGACTATAAATAACAATATGGTAAGGTACGGAACTCAGTGAATCCTAGATCCCTTTGACATGTCTGCTCTTATTTAATGAATTGTCCAGAGTACTTCCTCACAGCATTTTAGTGAAGTCCAAAGAAGATACTAATTGGTTAGAGTTGTCACCACTAACAGTGCTAAAAGAGTAAGAAAAGCTTTCAGCACACAGTAACTGTCTGTATAGGGATAAGGAAGTCATGATTCTGTCACCATTAAATTAATCTTAGAAAGTGTATATCTAATCTCATATGCCATATCCTTTATTTTATATTTTAGCTATCAACAGTGCTATCTTGAGTACCCATAAAGACCACAGTGGATGCAACAGTCACAGAACCAGCAAATTAGAATATTATTCCCTCAAAATAAGTTAATATACAGAAGAGAGGGTAAATTGAATTGTGGGAACCTAGACAAAAGAGACATTGGGGTGAGGAAATGACAGTGAGGCATACTGCTCTAGGTCTTAGGCCACCCTGCTTTTATTCCCGTCTCTGCTGCAAGCCTGTTATGTGACCTTGGTCCAGTCAGTTCCTTATCTTATGCCTCAGTTTTTTCATGTTAAAAAATGGGGATAGTGATACTGACTTGCTGATGAAAAATGCTTTACCAAATGTGGGTGCTATTATAAGCAGGTTATCAGATCACCGGGTCGGTAGCTAATGGTTCATGAATTTGTAACTGTAATGTAAAGCTATGCAATTTGTTACTATGATTTACTACAGGTAATATATTCCATTTAAGTCTGAGCCTTAGTTAGCCAAAACAAACATGATGGGTTTCAGGCAGGAAGATGTTTTAAATGATGATTCAAAAGACTTAATATACACATGTAATTTGACCATAATTGAAATGTGGAAAATTTTTTTAAACCATATCTAAAGCTGTTTGGAATAGATGCTGCAGTTCATTGCAATAGACACAGTGTAAGAATGAGGAGTTACCTCAACAGTGTTGCTGAAGCTTAGGCAATGATACCCACATGAGCAATGAACAATTTGATCTGCATCTCACATTGCAGACCCACGAAGGCATGACAGTAACTGATGAAGCTTCAGCATAACTACTGCACACAGTTTTCTTGGCTAATACATGGGATGTATATCCTGTTCTGAAAAGCTGCTGTGCATCCTGTTCATGTCTCACCTCTAGCATAGAGCTGTTCCTGCCTGGTTGCAATACTTCACATTTGACATTGGTGAGCTTCTGGATGAAGTTCTTCACCTCACTCCTCTGGCTTATTGAAAGGCAGCTTCCACATCCCTTCCATCACCTCAGTTTGGTACCATCCATGAATGTGTTGCATGCATTCCATTCTATTGCCTGGGCTGATGACAGAGATTTTATATGGTGTTAGCCCAAGCCATGTTTTCTGGAAAGCATCTGTAGTATCTGTCTGTCAGCTGGTTTTCATACAGCTCATGCCAACAAATAGAAAAAAAAAAAACAAAACGTGTTGGAGAAATATCGTCCTAGTGGTGTAGAGGCTGATGAGCACAGTGTAGCCGCTTCAGTGAAGGGAGAGCTCTTCTGCATGCCAGAAATTATAGATGTCTCCACAGTGTGATGCAGTCAGACCTCTTAAGAGGCTGCAGTACAGAAACAGGGCAATTATCTGAAAGTGTTAACATGCGCAGGCCTCAAAGATGTAAGAATAGGAATAGGAAAGGAGGCTAATATGACACATAAACAGTTGGCTGAATATAAATTACAAATGATTAATGAGAAATGTGAAACAGTGTCTTCTACAAGAAACATCTAAGTTCAGTCTAGTCAAAATCTTACTTTTTTTCACTTTTGTTCACTGTGAAAGATAGCCACTGAATCTTCAGATAGTGCTGTGTTTTCTGTTATTTTTGTATGTTTGGTATTTTTGATGCCTGTGGCTATTAAAGGCTGCACTGTTACATACTGTTCTTCTGGGCTTCACACCTGAGACTGCAGCCAGAACTAAAATAGAACTGAAATACAATGGAAGCTTAGGTTGGATAGCTACTAAATACAGTTGCATATTTCAATTAAACATTATTGTGTAGCTTTGTTTATGGAATACATTTCCTCTCATTTACATCCTTATCACTGTGCGATCTGCACAGCTTTTTCCAATTGCATTTTGTCTGTAAACACTGATTTTTTTTTCCCCCTCTAATGTTAAAAGGAAAAAAATGAGGTTATCAGCTTGAAAAAGGTTTCTTTTTAATGACTGGACTTGAATCGTCAAGGAAATCCACACTTTTGCCTAATCCTATATAAAATCCCATTAGATAGTGGCTCCAATGAAATGTAGAACTGCATTAGCTTCCAAGTATGCAGATGTGGTGATACTTGGGATAGGATTCTCTGTTTGTGAGTTTAATGCTTCCAACACTCCATATACTCTGTACCACTAAATCAGTGTAAGCCTGGTGCAGTAGCATAATCTGCTTTACTAGTTAAAGTTAATCTTTTAAATATCTCTTTCTGCCATTCTGTCTTGGTAGTGCTCTTTTATTCTAATGCCTTCTCCAGGTATACTAGCTCTTGCAGTTAGTTGTCATTATTTATTTAAGTTGCCATCCAACTAACACAAAATTAACAAAACCCATTTCTAAGCGGAGTGTCTGGCACTCTTTTTGCTGCAGTGCAGTGCACCTGTTTATACTAGGCCAGAATTTGCCCCAAATGTCTCATTTAAGAAACAACATCAATGATAATTTCAACTACTCTCATGCCAAATCCTGTCAAAACATTTTTGTTTCTGCACATCATCATTATTCGTTTATGACTGCATGGCCGTGGGAAAAAGATTTCTTCATTAATTACAGACACGGAGCCTGCAGAGGGAGCTCAAACCATTGTTTATGTGGGCCTCACTAAAATAGCAATTTTCTTACACAGGCAGTAGAGTGGCTTGTTATTTAAATACATCAGAAATTGCTTCTTCAGTCTAAGAGGCTTTTACATTTGGAACCTAGGTATTTTGAAGATACATGTGCAAGGAAATGAATCTGAGAAGTGACTGGGAAGAGTGAGGAGTTCTGGGATTTGGTAGGTGGAACTGTTTGAAATCTCTAGAGCTGAAACATCCATGCCTCCAAGTCTTCCTTTTCAGTCCTCATTCAGGATGGAAAATTGCTTTTCTAGGTCCCTGGGCTTTCAGGTCAGAGCCAAAAAAATGCAGAAAGAACAAATCAAAATCTGTGAACTGGAACTTTGATCAGGAACATGCAGCTGGGACAAATGAAATCAGGAATAGACAAGCAGAGGAGGCTGCTGCATGTCTTCATGATGGGAGGAGAGGGAGCCAAGATAGTTTGGGTGTGAGCAGGTGACAAAACTTTTGGTTGAGTGAGATCTTCAAAAACACATTTGATTTGTTTTGATTTGGAGACAGTTTCATCATGAACATCATGAGGGAAGAGTGGTATGTAACTACCATTGGAAGTAACTAGTAATACTGCTACTCAATCATTGGGGAAGGATACATGAAAACAAACAAACAAACAAACAAAAAAAAAAACAACTGTGCAAGTCTGACCAACATTAAAATGATGGGAGCGTTGAGAAGGACAGCAGTGCACCCCTTAGGCATGCCCTTGGCAAGCAAGGTGAGGGCTGGGGTTGACGCAGTCAGTGTCCCTGTACCACTCTCGGGATTCTCCATCTTTGGTTGGCCTCTACCTAGCAGCTGTGAAGCACATTGATCTTCCCATCCTTCTGTGGCTACCAAAAATGAAAAAAAACTCTTATTTTCCTGTCCTGTCAGATGTTCTGGCTTTTCAGGAGACTGGAGTGTGTATATAGCCAGAGTCTTTGAGCCTGCGCTGCCTTTCCTGCCCAAGTTGGCTGCTGTGAAGGCAAGAAGAATCTGCTATTTTGTTTGAGAATCTTTTAATAATTCAGGATAGAGGAACTGTTTTAGTGGTGGTGTTTTGGTGAAAATAGGTTTTCTCAATAATTTACTCTTACTTGCAGTGAGCGCTGGCATGCTCTTAGAACCTGAAGTTAAGATTAGCTTTCATAGCTGATCACTAGTTGCAATGATCTAACAGAGGCAAAAGAGATCTGTTCATTTCTCAGTTTTTCTGTTGAAATGGTAAGGTTAACCAGATTCAGTAAGGCAGATGGTATCTGAGTTAATATTTGAAAAACTGACTTGTCATTGATAATCTACACTGTGCTTTCAGGGGCAGGGTTTCACCTATCCTTCAGGCTTCTTTTACATCTTGTGTATATGACAGAGAATTTTTGAGTTCTCTGTTCGGCTCTGAAAAGTGTAGACTATTTGGTTGCCATTGAGTAGTATCTTTCTAAATGGCTTGTATTACTCATGTCTTCTTTAATTTGCTAAAATAAACCTTGAGTCTCAAGTGCTTACTGTAAGTTTCCTACTTGGAAATGGTGTCGCTATATTAACACGATATTTGATGAACAAAATAGTGGTGATAAATATTTGTGAGCAAGAGCAACGGAACATCTAACCAAGTGAATTTTAAACACTGAAATGAAACTCAGTTTTCTTTCCAGTAGTATCTCTAGTTCCACAAACATCATAGGTTCCTGCTGGTAAACACACACTGGTCTCTAGCAGTGGGGGAAAAAAGAAGTAAAGTAGAGATGTAAATCCTCGCCCCCAAATCTATTTTAGTTTTATCATCGAAACCTCTACGAGTTTCAATAATAACCTGGATCAGGACTTTTTTTTGTAGTTTATTGCAAACAGAGCTTTAAGGAATATATTTGTCCACTTTGCTGTTTTTAATCTTGTATCCCTGGTCACATGCTCTGAGTGAAATCTGTTATCAACCTCTGGGTCCTGACTGCTTGAATGTTACACTGTCATGGCATTTTTCTATTTGAAACAATATGTGAACTATCTTAAATATAGGTCACTCCAAAAGTAATGCCTCCTATTTATTTCCATGGAACCTACAGCTGATACAAAGAGCACAGTAACAGTATTTGATAAAGCAAATTCCCAACTAAAAAACAGTATTTTTCAGTAGTCATTTTCATCAACAATGAACGAGAACCTGTATGCTGTGCTCTTCAAATCTGCACCAGCAGAATTGACCACTGTCACTGTCGACAATGCTGAAATGCACCACTTCACTGTACTCACCTCCACTCTTTGGTCTCCATATGTTCAGCAAGCATTGATGAATGTCAATGAGTGCCATTTTTTCCTCATGGGGGAATTCAGTAACACGCCTCTACTTCAAATGCACTTCTATGTCAGACATCATTTTGTCAGACTGCCCCTCTGCTGCCATCTGTTGCGTGGCAACAAAATGAAATGGAATATTTGTGGGAAGGTTCAATCTCTACTGCCGTGCCACCAACATCCACTTCTGATGTCATGGACCAACATAATAAAACAGGAGACATTACTTTCAGAGCAGCCAGCCCTCAAGCTTTGTATCTGCAGCAGGTAATTACAGAATGGTCAGGCAATTAACCATTTTTACTGGCTTTCTTTTTTCAGCAGCAATAAAGTGATGTAGAATAAGTGTTAAAGTCATGTAAGTTTCCACAAAGATTTTGGTAATGTAGTTTGTTAATTTTATGACAGACAAAAAGCAGTAAGAATTGGCATAACATTAAGAATTAAGGTTGTTTGGGTTTTGAGTGGAATCAATCATAACCATCACAGAGAATCACAGACCTTATTTTTGTCATTCATAAAGCGAAAGACACTTTGAGTACAACCTGTGCACGTGAGCTTCATGTGTGATGTGTACCGGCTACTTGGCTTAGCCCTGTCCCATGCTGGTGCCTGTGGTCTCCCCTTACCTGTTTCTTTGTTCCCCTTTGGAGCCAGGCTTTCTCCTGAAGCTTATTCTCTCCAGGAAGCAGCAGCAAGACAAGACTGTTCACCTCTGGATCCACTCCAGCCAGACTGACCCAGGACAATCCTTCAAGACGAGTCTTGTGCCCTTGCTTGCCCTCACGTGTCCCAGCACCATGCTGAAGGACACACAACTCACACCACTGTCATCGCACTGTAAGACCCCTCGCTGCTGATCTGTGGCCCAATCCTCTCAATATTTAGGGCACTTCGAACTGGAAAATGAATGAAAAATAATTACTGTACTTTGTCTCTTGTGGTCACCTCGAGTGCAAAGGAGCTGCGGGCCAAGCTGCATAAATTGCAGACGTGGTGGCTGAGGCAGCCCAGCCCCGAGCTGTGTGTACGTGTGCCAGGCCTCACACACTGCTGCAGGCCTGGGGCTGCCTCGTGGCATTGTCCTCAAAGACATCGCAGGCATGGGGCTGAATCCCCACACATTTTCGCAGCATGCTCCTGAATTGCCCCAGTGGGATGGCAGAAGTGGGAAATCCATCTGTGTTGCAGAGTGAGCTTCGTTTGCTCAGTAAGTTTCCATTGCCAGTCACAATGTCCTCAGAATGGGAAAACTCCACCTCTAGCTAGCACCTGTGGCTGTTGTGCTCAGCTCTTGTCTGCATGCAGCAAACGAAAGGCAGTGGTGTTGGAAAACTGAGAACTGATACGTAACTTCCAGAGGCCAGGCAATTGGTCCTGCCTCTTTTCTATGCACGTGTGCAATTGCTGCCAATGCTAATTGCTGTTAACTGAATACATTGGGGAAGGAAAGCTTGCTAAACAAGCTTTATGTCAAATAGTAGAAATTTGGAGGGCCCGCTTGAAAGTTGTTCATTCCCTCTTCTTTAATTAGATTATCCTTGTTACATATCCTTTATTACCATACAGCTCGAATAGGAACAGTGCAGTTCTGATACCTAACTGTCTGACCCTGGTAGTAAACATAGGGAGTAGCATTTGTATGTTAGGGAGTAAGTGACAAAATTATACTTCAGGTTACTTTTTTTTAAGATCAAATATGATAATGTGTATTC